>NC_133537.1:99643665-99931165 GCF_048544455.1 Silene latifolia | reverse complement strand
TGAATCTTCTTCGCCTGACTTTTTCCCATCTTTTCTTTTCCGCTTTCCACCCATATCTAAACCAGAAATTAATAAACTACTAACTTTAAACATTAAGACGACATAGCAGGAGCACCGTCTCAAATAAATGATCACACACCATACCTAAAAATATAGGTGATGTTTAACACACAATATACATAAAATAATAGGTGTTGTTTAACACACAATAAACCTAAGATAATTAGCGGATAATATCACAACTAAAAAAGAAAATAAAGACATTAAGTTAATGATACGAAGGAGTAGGGTTTATTATTACTTTTTCAAAGAGGAGAAGTCGGGCCCGGTATGGAGATGACGGAGGGGACGGCAGAGGCAATGGGGAGTGCGACGGTGATGGCGATGGTGACGGGAATACTAGTGGTTCTAGGAAAACGCAGTGTTCGAGGGTTTTAAGTGAGCGAGGAGAAGGTTTGCATGTGTGTTAGTTGAAGAATGATTTAATTGAAACAAATAAACATGGGTTAAGTCAAACCGCGTTCTTTATTTTGCAATATAACAACGGTTGATTAAAAACCCGTAATTGTTTTCATTATATTATAACGGTTAGTTGGTGTGTAACCGTTGTAATTTATCTTTCATTGTGTCCAGGTTTTCCCGCCAAAAAATAAAAGCATCTTCCATATTTGGTACTCCTTCCACTCAAGTCCACATTACAAGTGAACATTCAATGTCGATTTTTTATCGATATATAAGTGAAAATATATTCATGTGAAATCTTATTTGATTCGTCTTTAGGAGCACATTAAGAATATCTAACTTTTATAATTTTTGCAAATACGTAGCTAAAGATATTTACCGCGTAAAACACGCGTTAGCAAACGTGAAAAAGCAAACTTGTAATGTGGAGTTGAATGGAGGGAGTATTAAGTTAGTAATTCAAGACTAAATTATACACAACCCAATGTAATTAATGCATATATTAAAAACTTTTTTCCTTAATTAGTTTCTTAAATACAACCCAATGAGCAAATAATAAACATACATTAATCAAATGACCTAAAATACACTACGTGATAGACAAAATCTCTTCCCATTAATGATGATGTAGGAGTCTATTTCAACTGTAGTCTTTTCCTCCAAATCCAACATCACCTTCGATGACCTAAACCACCATTTATGCCAAGCTTTTGTTGTTTCACTCACGGTAGATACATACCAACTGCATCTGGGTAATATATGCCCCACCATCAAATACTCAGAAGAACCAACATCGAAAGCCGATAAATTCTCATATGTACTTTCAAGAATTATATGTTTAGGGGGGAACTTAATGAAATGGAAAGGACATTGTTCCTTTAACCTTTCTCGTAACGCATCCTTTTTCTTCTCGCTTTCAATATAGCTCGGTTGACGATGCAATTCCCTTAATCTTTTATTTTCTGCTTCTTCTGACAACTTAGGATCCCTCGGCACCCATGGACATGCAATATTTGTACCTCGGTTAACGGCCATAATTTTGGAACCAAATTAAAATTATAGAATCACCCACCAATAATGCAACGTTGCTTCAAACACACCAATAATGCAACGTTGATTCAATAAAAAATAACTGAACAGTTCGTGCATTGGTCAAATCAAGAATAATGAGAAATATTCACCACGGCTTAAAAAATCCCATTGTCATATCATGTAGTTCTTTTTTTTTTTTAATATATTGAGTCGTATGGTCGTATCTTATATGTATTGTTTTTTTAATATATTTAGTCGTATGGTAAAACAATTAATAAACAGTCCACATTGAAGTTAGAACGTCACGATTGACAACAGTTGTAGGTGAACCGTTGTTAATGAATAAATTTACAACGGTTGTAGGTGAACCGTTGTTAATGAGTATAATATAGCAGCAATCTTAATTACTGACTGATCTATGGAGTTTAAAAAAGGAAGCAAATCAAACAAGCATAACTCAACACTTTCAAAAAAATCATTTCATTTAATTTTAAACCAAATACATTACATCATTTATCAGAAATCAAAAGATGTATAATAAGCTGGAACAACCCTGGTTAAGAGCAAAAAGCGCTTCTCAACCTGCCACCAACTACGCCACTTTGGTATACCGCTAACTTCCGGGTCATTGGCTTCATATTTTGCAAAAACAGATTGAATATATGCAAGGACACGACTTGCATGTGGAGATAAGGTTGGAAAAGTAGAACTCAACATATCTCTCGCTACAAAAACAGATTGAATATATGCAAGGCCGACGAGGATATGAATATGATGATGATGATGATGAGGCTTGGTTGACAAGCCGGACTGCTTTACGCCTCTTAATCCTATGATTTTGTTGATGTTCAAGGGATGCTTTGATTAATGGGTGTTCATCGGCGGGAAGCACGGCGAGAACCTTCCCATCATCTGCAATCATTTGTGTAAGCCATTCTTCGTTGTTCATAAACTTAGGGCTCATTGCCATCTCGTTTTAAATTTGTGTAATGGGGATGAAATATTGTGATTTGATTAATGGATGTTAGTAAAGGATGCTTTAACATTTATAGTCACATTTATAATTTTTTTCAAAACCGTTGGTAATTAATTCCTAAACATTAATTACCTAATTAATGTAAAAGTTGACTTATTAAAAAATATTTTAAACCTACGTAACTTGCAATAAATAATTAGAAAATAAAATACTCTACCACGCATATATTCAAGAAAAACACAGTCCTAACAAGAAATTAAAAGACTCGCGGTTTTAACAACATCAATTAGAATAATAATAATTAATCAACATAATCATCTTGTAATTACCCTGCGATTGAGATAAATATTGGGAATTTAATATGTGGGTTATTAGGAGGCACTTGTTCCGCCTCCCATGAACGAGGCACAATGTCAATATAGTGCCGATATGTTCTTAATATATTAATGTCACAATCGGTTGCAATCCAGAAATATTGCGCTTGTAACACATCATCCGTAGAATAATTTTTTCTCCCAGCATCATGATCCTCGTATCTTGCCTGGATTTTTCTTGCTTGACGAAAAGAGTCCAGCTTCTTCCCAAAACCTTCAAACTCGATCATTGTGTAACCAACAAAACCACGAACATTAGTCCAAGTTGGGTGGACCTTTTTAACGCTCGTATAACCACCTTGACGAAGCATATCTCTCATCCAAGTAAAACTTCTCGAAAAAGCCTTACCATTGTCATCATATTTGATTGGAAGGTTGTGTATAATACAGGTAATAGGACGGACATAGCAGGTATTTGATTGTGATTCGGCGGGTGTAGAAGACGACTACGGCATGGTGATCGAAGTGTAATATTTTTATTAAATTATAGGCTATGATTAATTGAAATTTGAATTGGTGGATATGGTTAATTGATCACATTATAAGTGATATTTATAGGTAAATATGTATGCATGTGTGATATAATAATGGACGGATAGTAATAATGGTCAAACAAAATAATGCATGCAACGTTTTATTTTTTATCATACATGCATTGGTTGAATATTAGACATTGAAAAACAGGTTACAACGGTTATTTTTAACCCGTAAATAAAAAATAACAATGGGTACAGAGGTACCATTCTTTAATAATAGAAAATGATAACGGTTACAAGAAACCCGTAGCTATAACATAACAAACCGTACCAAAAACCGTTGCTGGTGTTAATTTAGTAATGGTTTTCGAAACGCCATTTTCTTAAACTGGTAATGGTTGTCTAACAACCGTTGATAAGGGTGATTCTATAACGAGTTTTTGGAAACCGTTAAATGTTTTTTATAACGGTTTATTAAACAACCGTTGTCACATTATAATAACAACGATTTTCGAGGGAAACCATTATTCTTATTAGCGTGGAATAGGTTTCCGTCAATATTTGGAAAACGGAAATCTAAGTGGCATTATTATATGCATTAAACCGGTGTGATACGCTCGTTATTGATGGCCTGATTTGGCGTAGTGAATCACCCCCACTTGAAGAACTCAACGTCCTCGTTGCGCCTAGAAGCATAACTGCTAACCTAGAATCCACCGCCGCTAGGTGGGTGATCACAATGGAGCGTATAACAACTTCCTCTAGGAGTGTATAACAACTGCCTCTCATCACCAAACAGTCGCAAACTTGCTCTGATAAAACTTGGAACACCCCGGCCCAATCCTAGGATCGGGAGCGGTCACTCACGGTAGCTCGCCAGGTTGTGTACATAGACCACAGATCAAACATGGATCCTTTCCAGCGCAGTTTGTCCTCACTCGTACGCATCCCAGGGACCTTCCCAGGAGGTCACCCATCCTAAGACTACTCCCAGCTAAGCACGCTTACCTTTGGAGTTCTTTTGCATGGATAACCAAAAAAGAAAGTGCACTTTGTTGATATGAGCAGTACTTCCAATCCCTTAAGCACTAGTCATTTAAGCCTATCACTGGACCTCTTCAATTAGCATAGGGTGTTACAAGCCCGCTCGAGCTCACCGATACGTCGAGCAAGGCGACGGTGTTCTTAGCATGCCACGTCATCATTTCCCCTATAATTAAACCCTAATAATCTTGTGACCCGTACAAATACCCTCTTCATAATAATTTAGGGGTATATCCCTTTATGCTTTAGTTAAGCCCTCCTGGATAGAGGATTAGCCTCCTCTAGATTAGATTAGATTTAATTTTTCCCCAATTAAAATAAATTTTCCCTAATTAATCTTCAAATGCTTCTAAATCTAGCATTGTTCTTGGACTTCTTTGGGTTTGTATTAAAGATTAGTGATAAGTCTTCATCCATATTCAAGATTTCTTTCCTTTTATTGTTCACCTTAGTTGGTATTACTTCTTAATCTCCCTTTAACGTTTTGTTCATCTTAGTTGTTTATTACTTGTCTTAATCATTATGCATAGTTTAGATTACATGTTTATTGTTGTTAACATCCTTCATATTATTATTAGTGAGTTGTGATCTGGTTAGGGTTAGTGGGGGATTAGGAGGATGATTAAAGGGTGAATATATGCTTGTTGAGTCTATCAAATGGATTAATTGTTGTGGTTTCAATTAATGCACATAAGATGTTTGATAAAATGCTTGTTTGACAAACTTGTATGATTCTCTATTAATTTAACACTCCTATAAGATCTAGAGCCTTAAGTGTGTTAGACCATACATGTGCTATGTTGGTGGGTAGAACGAGTTTTGTGCCTATGTTGATGAAAATGTTGTGTAGTTTGGATTTTATTGGAGTTTTGTGCCTATGTGTTGTTAGGAGTTTGCATTAGAATATATGCCATATAGTTGGTAGTTGTATATGCCTTAGATTGTTTATGTGTAGGTTGCATCATGACATATAGTTGCATTTATGAATTTTTTTGGAAAATGCCTATTTGGAAACCATGACAACGATAAATAGGCCATTACAGATACTCTTTCTCCTTAAAACTTTTTTATTAGAATAGTCTTAAAACACCCTAGATATTGCCATACTAGTATTGTTAAACCAAGACACTAAGGCCTAATCAAGAGTACCCCGGGAGGTGATAATTCCTTAGCTACCGTTTACTCCAAGGTGACCTTTGAGACAATGCAACTGTTCTTTCATCTTCTATTCCATCTTTATCATGTTTATCAAAGGAAATGGGCACTTATAAACGTCAAATTGAGTTTAAATGTCAAATGAAAGTCAAAGCACTTGCAATTTTGTCAAGTTATCCTAGTCTTAGGTTTAAGAGTGCAAATGAGACTTCTAAACTCTTCTAGAGTACCCTTATTACTGAAGTAAATGTAGATATTTATACATACTAACATACTCATATATGTTTAAATTAATTTGTCATAAAATTAAATACGGATTTTATGCATGCAAACAATATGATAAAATAAAGGAGAAATCATGTTCTTACATTGGTGATTTCGGTTTTATTGGGCACAAAAGAAATCTCCTTTTCTTTTGTTCTTGAGCTTTCCTAAGATGGAAGAACAAGATCCAAGTGTAGGATCTCTCCTTAGGATTAATACCCATAGCTTACCCTTAATTTAATTAATATTACATGAACTAGTATAATATTAATGTAGTAGAAAAATGACCCAAAAATAATATAAACACTTAATTATTTTCGGTTTTGTAGAGAGAAGAAGAGGGGGATTATTATTCTCTCTAGAATTGTATTTTGGATGAGTGATTTGAAAATGAATTGTGATACAACACATTTTGTATATTATTAGGTAAAAATATATGAAAAACCATGATGGTTTTGCCTTCTCAAAACCGGGTGGAAGGGGGGCTTTTTGGGGGAGCCAATGCATGCAAATGTTGCTCTTAACAATGTTAATAGGGTTGCATGGCTAGACAATTAGGTAATCATTGTGTTTACTTAATAAATTAATCAACACAATATTAACCTAATACCCCACTAATTTCGGTACAATCATAATATGGAGTCCATATTATTTTTGTCAATTTCTCAATATGTAACATGTCACATGTAACATAAATTTGTTATGTATTTTTAACATATTAAAAATCAACGTATTAATAAAAATACGTCATATACAAAAATCGACTCAGTAATTTCATAATTACTTGTACCAAAATATTTTACCATTTATAAATCACAACAGATTGTATTTATAATAATTCATTCAATTTCAATTGTTTCTTTAAACAATAATTTCATCCGAGTAATGATACAATTCAATTACTCAGACCGTATCTTATTTAATCACATTTCAATATGATACGTAAATTTTACTTCCAAAATCGTCCGTCAATTTTTCAAGTAATTTAATTAACTCGTAACATTATATGATTAATTAAATAATCAATTAAGAGTGTTGCCCTATAGGTATGACCTAGAGGGGTCAATCGATCACCACCGTCGCATCGACGATAATGTCAAACTCTAGTCACCAATCATTACCGATATATGTGGACCAGTTGATGATAACAATATTACTTCCCAATTGTATTCTTTATAATGAGATTTAAACATGTGATCATCATGATCAACAGTCGTGATCGCATTATTGTCGGAGGACACATATTCCAACAATCTCCCACTTGTCCTCGACAAGTGTGCGTCACCAATTCTCTTGTCCTATACTATCTCCCACTCAATGCAAGGTGTCTTCGGGTCGTACTTGCAAGTGATCATATCGAGAGTGGTTTCCTCGATCTGGAGAATAACCGATTGACCGGACTTATCTATCATAGATACTTTCCGAGCGTGGCCACGCATTTCGATTCATTACTCCTCGAGTGGCCCCGAGATATTGTTATAACCCCGACTAGGGGTGGACAATTCCTATCGCACTCATTCCCTTCGACTAGCCACAGCCATCATAACCCAAAATATGCCCATTTGACCCCATTTACGAAGGTCGTAGTAACACAAATCAAAGTTAATCTGAAACTGTGCCATCTTAGGCGAATAGTCTTTAGTCAAAAGAATCGACTCATTTGAATACTATAGTAGCTCTTGCCACGACCAGGCTATATAAATTTGCCAGAACTCTATAAGCGGTCATTAGGCCCGACAAAATGTTCCTAACAGATCTTTATGTGATCGACTAGTCATCTCACATGACTCTATGGTACTTGAACTTGCCATCAATCGCATCACACTCTAGTCACTTCGAGACGTCACCTCATATAAGTAAATATGGGAAATTACAATGTTAATCCATGTTCACTTTAACGGAGTTCAATTGTCTCTACAACCCGTTTGGATATAACAATGTATAAGGTGAGTTAATAATAACTCAAACGACAAATGTCGACATCACACTCGGGTAGTCAATATCATATTACAACCTTGTGATGTATATTATTAGTGTAAACACTTATTGATTGCAATAGAAGTTTAACATCCCATGTGTCCATGTGTTCAAACTTCTTACACTTGCATTTTCCTTTACATTCATGTTCTCTCTCATAGCATGAACTTTACCAAGTACACATCAAGGTTCCCGACCTTGGTTTCGGTTCTTTAACTTGAAAGAACTTTCTTATCGACTATCACATAACGAACGAATTTGTGATGAATGATATAACTTGTACTGATCAAGTATTCCATCCACACACAATGTACTAGGTATATGTTTTGTAGAATGTTGTAACAATTGACAAGATTATTAGCTTGGCACTTCTCACAAGTCCTGGCTTAACTAGGAAAGATTATTTTTGAATAACCTCTTATTCAACCAAGCATCTTTCCAAAACTTCTCATTTCTCTTTCTAGGCTTGAAAGAATTGGGATTCTCATAAATCCTCATATGTGCTTAGATTTTCTATAATATGTGCAACCTCTTGACACACAATGGAACATCCCGTCAAACACTGAAATCGCTCATCGGATTCTATTCGAGAATCCATGACGTTTCTATTATGGCTTACCAATGATCATCATGCTCTAATGCATATGATTCATAATTGGACATGTGCATGATTATTCTAATGGCGGAAACATTAGTAGCTAATAATCATGAGACCAACCGTTCTTAGGTTCAATGAACTACCATGACTGCTAATGGTAATCCCATTTTCAATCATATGAATAACCTATGTGTATGTTGATACAATGAGTATATCTTAATACAAATCCAATACCTCTCAATGTAATTGGATTCATCATTGTCCATTTTCATCCAGAATTGAAAACTCAAAAGCTTCTTTATGAAAGAAGGTATTAGCTCGTTATTCTTTAATGAGTGATGATTCGTAAATATTCAAAGGATGATAGCTCCCACTAAATTCCATGTCTTCACATGAGAATTTCTTAACTCCCACTCAATTCTACACATTTCGAAATTGACTTCTCAATCGAAATTTATTCAAGAATTGAGATATAAATTGCATTGCCAAGTTATTAGGATAAAACCATATATGTTCCCATCATATCCTTTCAAAATACCTATTTTGAAGTGGTCTCATCTTAAACCTTACAGAAAGAGATTTTTAAATCTCCAACACACTCATGTCATAATGATGTGTAGTAATGTCATTATTCAAATATAAACAATATCTAGAATATGACCTTCGCAAATACCCTTTTGGAAGGAGGTTTAACCATTTCATAGTGAGGTTAAGCAACGACATTTGCGTGGTTAAAACTTTGGCCATTGAAGATATCGGTATATCAATCTTTGCAACTTGATCATAACTAGTAACATACTATGATTCATTTAGGCTCTTAAGTAAATCTCAAGGTTGAAACTATTGGTCAAATGTTTCATAAACTTAGTCAAAAACTTGTTAAGACTTTACATTAGTCATTTTTCTTCCAAAACTTTCTTTTGGTCTCCTCGTGTAGTTATCTTGAGAATATACTCTTATGATTACTTCACTTGGTCTCTTTAGTCATATAGAACTAACTTGAGACCATAGATCTCATCTATTCGGCATACTATGGAAATAGATATACCTTCATTCAAATCATTCTCTCTTGCGTAGATCTTCATTTATACAAGTACACAATTTTATTTCGTCTTGTGTGTTGTGTCCTCATTTTTCTCCCACTCTATCTTTAGAATAAATGCACTATAGATTCAAAGATAGCACATGAGACACAAATTAATGATGTTGAAGTATAAGGAGAACTATCTCATAGATAGACTAATGGTTATTGATTTCATATGTGTACTTGGTGATTGACATTCCTTTAAGAGAGTTCATAGACTCAAAATCGCTTTATAAATGATCATACACAAGCCTTAAGCATGTGGACTTATAATGAAACCCGTCATTATATTTGTCTATTAGATCACTTTAAGTGAATAATCTTATGTTCCTAAGAGCAAGCATTTAAAGATGAAATTTTTAGAACATAAAGGATAAATGATAAAACGGGTGACTTGGGTTGCAAACCAAGTCACCATCATCCAAAACACAAACCATTATCCAAAATACTTTTCCATGTCGAACACGGAAACTTAAAGTTCTAAAGATTCAAAACATAAATTAAAGTAAGACAATGAAAAGCAAAGCTCCATAAAAGCTATCCCTAGCTTCTTGATGGTTTCTCATGCTTGCTTTTCCTTTCCCTTGTCTTTGCTTGGTGGAGGCCCTATTTACAATAAAAAGGGAGATACATTATCACAACTTTGCATCATAATACCATAGTTGTATTAGAAACATAAAAGAAGGTTAGTCATTTACCTACTGGAGTGATCTTTCTAGCTTTGATATCACCAAGGTATTTGGAACAATTTCTTTTCCAATGACCCATGCCATTACAATAATGGCATTTATCAAGGGGACCCTTCTTGACTTTTGAGGTGCTAGCTTCACAAGACTTAGCTTTGGTGAAAGTGGGAGCTAGCTTCTTGAACTTCCCCCCATTCTTCTTGAACTTCCCCTTACTTTTAGTGCTTATGTTAAGCACATCCTTGGGAGGGTTCACATTTAACCCCATGTCCCTCTCGGCTTGCACAAGTAACTTGTGCAACTCCTCAAGAGACACATCCTTGTCTTGCATGTTGAAATTCACCCGGAATTGCACATATGCCTTGACTTTGGACAAGGAGTGTAGAATCTTATCTACGATGAGTTCTTTGGGGATTTCAACCTTTTGAATTTTCAAGGTCTCGACAAGCTCCAATAGTTTGAGCATATGAGGGCTAACCATTTGCCCCTCTTTGAAGTCGAGATCAAAGAATGCCGCGGCCGCCTCATATTGGACGATCCGTGGAGTTTGTGAAAACATGGTCACAAGTTTGGAGTAAATCTCATTAGCATTGCCCATTTTAAAGGCTCTCCTTTGGAGGTCCGCCTCCATCGCAAATATTAAGACATTTTTCATTGCGGCGGACTCCTTTTGGTAAGCCTCATATGCTTCCCTAGTGGCCGCGGTGGACCTAAGGGAGGGTTCGGGTGGAGAGGCCTCGGTAAGGTAACGAAGCTTGTCGTCACCTTCGGCGGCTAATTTGAGTTGGGCATCCCAATCGGAGAAATTTGACCCATTCTTTTCAAGTTTACATCGATCCATAAAGGATCGGAGCCATGACGAACTAGCGAGAGGTGTAGCATTAGGAGTTGGTGTTGGTGTTGCCATTTGTTATGAAAAAGAAGTGGTCTACAAAACAAAATATAAGGAGTAAAACAAATGTCGTTTTAATAATACTCGTAAAAATGTATGATTTAAACAAGTTTTATGCATTTTTCTAGTGACCTCTACCCAACTAGATAAATGATTCCAAGACCCAAATTCATATCGACTTAGGCACGGTAGGGCCGATTCATCCTTTATCAATATAACTCGATGGATTAACGTTTAATCGATTCTACTTTTAGAACTCTTGGTTGATAATATTACATTAACAATTATCTTTAGCCCAAAACACATTCGACAAGGGCACGGTAGGGCCGATACATCCCTTATCAAAAACTTTTGTTGAGTTCAATCCAAATTTCGAATAAATGTGTCCATGATCCAAATCCATATCAACTTGGGCACGGTAGGGCCGATTCATCCCTTATCAATACGAATTCGGTGGATTAACATTCATCACCCACTTCCCCTACGTAACAAGGTTTGTACCCCGGTAGGGCCGAGTGCACTCCCTCGCAAAATAGGTTTTCATGGTTACTACTATTTGGTAAGGCTATGTCTCAATTGATTGTTTTAGCGAGAGGTCATGACAATTTATTATCTATCACGTTTTAAGTGAACTAAACCGGTGAACTACAATAATTTTAATTGACACAATCGATAAACTCGATAAAATGATAATGCATGTTTAGTTATGGCGATTTAGCGATGCATGTGACATAAAATAAAATGCAAGCATAAAAATAAATAAATCCTAGTATGACCTTTCCTAAAATAGAAAAACTATTTAACTATTACATATTCAGAAACTAACTCCATTGGTCCCTTGAACTTCGGTTGTGGCACGCATCTCGAGGTAACACCGTCTTTATGTATCGCCATTCTTGAAGAAATCCGTCTTTGGGAACTCCGGAATGAATAAAATTACATAATAAATTACATAATTTCCTATTATACATTTGTAACTAAAATAAAATAAATCTATTAAATTACAAAACGGTGATACGAGATCACAATAAAAATTACAACCGAATCGATATTCCCATACATTTCGGGAAATACCAATTAAAATCTAAGGCCATACTAAGTAAAATTACATAATTCAAAATTACATAAATTAAAATTATGACAATCATAAAGGAAAAATGCAACATTATAATATGTATGAACATGCTCAATTTTATGCTAAATCGCCTTTAATTAGCCAATATCGTATATTACTCGGTTTTTACGGATTTGCGTGATTTCAACATTTTATAATCACAAAAATACATAAACTCATATTTATGCATAAGTTAATTACCCTAACCTCTTAGGACTCAAAATTTAGTCTTCACTAATAATTTGACCATAATTAACCCATATTTTATAAAATTGTTCATAAATGGACCAAAAATTACAAAAATAGTCTATAAACTTCAAATAAATCACAAAATTTCAAATAAATTCAAAATTTGAAATTTAAACTTATGAACATTCTGGAAAAATACCATGACACTCATAATGCTCAAAATCTTAGGTTAAAAATTTCGAAATTTTTCCCGGAAAAACAATGTTGCGGTTTATCGGTTTTAACTAAAATAATCATAAAAACATGGAAAAATTATTTTCATTAACTTTTCAATTTTAGATCTGAAAAATATAATAAAATGCAACATTAGACGTTTTTCCTAAGTCATAGATTATGTTTTATTAATTTTACACTAATAATGTCACTATTTATGCTATTTTTCTTCAAAAATCCATAAATCATGCAAAAAGACTTCTTTATAGCCAATTATTTTACACACATCTTGTAAAACTGCATGTGACAACATATTAATTTTCTATGACCATATTCGAAATTTAACTCATATTAACCTATTTTTCACCTAAATCCGAATTTAATAATGAAAAATCCATTTTTCGAGCATAACAAGTCCAAAAATTATGAAAATTTACAGGTTATCTCAAAATAATATATGTGAATACATATCCAAAAATCAACTGAAAATTCGAAGTTTAGCTAATTTTAGACCAAAAATGACATTTTTACTCATAAAATCATATTTAAATGCCATTATAGTAAAATATGAACAACAAAAATCCGTAAAATTAACCAAAATATCCTAAAACATTTTAGGACCATAAATATTAACATGCATGGATTAATTTCGTGATATCTCATAATAACACAAATTTTACAAGTTTTATTTGTTATTCTTATAACTCGGAAAAACTTTTAACCGATTTGCATGCAAACAACCGTGGCTCTGATACCAATTGAAGTAAATGTAGATCTTTATACATACTAACATACTCATATATGTTTAAATTAATTTGTCATACAATTAAATACGGATTTTATGCATGCAAACAATATGATAAAATAGAGGAGAAATCATGTTCTTACATTGGTGATTTCGGTTTTATTGGGCACAAAAGAAATCTCCTTTTCTTTTGTTCTTGAGCTTTCCTAAGATGGAAGAACAAGATCCAAGTGTAGGATCTCTCCTTAGGATTAATACCCAAAGCTTACCCTTAATCTAATTAATATTACATGAACTAGTATAATATTAATGTAGTAGAAAAATGACCCAAAAATAATATAAACACTTAATTATTTTCGGTTTTGTAGAGAGAAGAAGAGGAGGATTATTATTCTCTCTAGAATTGTATTTTGGATGAGTGATTTGAAAATGAATTGTGATACAACACATTTTGTATATTATTAGGTAAAAATATATGAAAAACCATGATGGTTTTGCCTTCTCAAAACCGGGTGGAAGGGGGGCTTTTTGGGGGAGCCAATGCATGCAAATGTTGCTCTTAACAATGTTAATAGGGTTGCATGGCTAGACAATTAGGTAATCATTGTGTTTACTTAATAAATTAATCAACACAATATTTAACCTAATACCCCATTAATTTCGGTACAATCATAATATGGAGTCCATATTATTTTTGTCAATTTCTCAATATGTAACATGTCACATGTAACATAAATTTGTTATGTATTTTTAACATATTAAAAATCAACGTATTAATAAAAATACGTCATATACAAAAATCGACTCAGTAATTTCATAATTACTTGTACCAAAATATTTTACCATTTATAAATCACAACAGATTGTATTTATAATAATTCATTCAATTTCAATTGTTTCTTTAAACAATAATTTCATCCGAGTAATGATACAATTCAATTACTCAGACCGTATCTTATTTAATCACATTTCAATATGATACGTAAATTTTACTTCCAAAATCGTCCGTCAATTTTTCAAGTAATTTAATTAACTCGTAACATTATACGATTAATTAAATAATCAATTAAGAGTGTTGCCCTATAGGTATGACCTAGGGGGTCAATCGATCACCACCCGTCATACGACGGTAATGTCAAACTCTAGTCGGCCAATCATTACCGATATATGTTGACCGGTTGACGATAACAATAATATTACTTCCCAATTGTATTCTTTATAATGAGATTTAAACATGTGATCATCATGATCAACAGTCGTGATCGCATTATTGTCGGAGGACACATATTCCAACAATTACATATGAGGTCGCTCTTAATGTCACTTCCGCGAGGATTTGCATATTGTTGGTTACCACCACATTCCTTTACAAAAGACAATTGGCAAGTGTCAAATGCCAAATATCATTAAAAATTGGCAAGAAATGTGCTTATTGTTAAATGATACAAAAAGGGGCAAATAACTCAAAGAAAACTACCAATGTGAAACTTAAACTTCTATATTCCCTATCTATTGATGGTTCTATCCTTTGTTACATGATTGAGAGGGGACGACCCTTCTATTAAATGTCTAGGGAAGAGGAGGAATTTCGCGATCCTCCAGTGTCTTCTAACACCATTGATGTAAAACTAGTACAAATTTAACGTTAGTTTTAGATTAATAAAAATGCAGCGGAATTTAAATGATTTTGTGTTTTAATTCTATATGAGATTAACGAAAATAACGAGATATGAAGTGAATTACTCTCCTTCCTCGCAAGAAATTCGACTCAACACACAACTAGGACTCAACCTCGCAAGACCCAACATGTATTATCTCACCCTCACAAGAACGAAATAACAATCCTAATAACTCCCAAACAATTAGATCCACAAGAAAACTTGTATTAAACTCTCCAACTTGAATGAATAAAATTGAATACAATGACCTCTACTTATACTAAATAGACCGACTTCTAGCAGCTCTAAAGCTGTCCTAAAATCGTCCTAAAGTGATTAGGAAAGATGGCACCATTGCCTTATTTTGCCTTGCTAGGATTAGGAAAGAAAACAACAAAGAAATAAACAAGAACTACCTTAAAATTATTAAACTAGAATAAGGAAAACTAAAATTAGGAAACTAAAAATTATAGAGCAACAACTCCATAACCGACTTCACAACCCTGTATGGTCAGCAGCGTTGACCTCCGTGTTGACCTTCGTTGACCTTCCTTGAAACCTATGTCAAGTTAACTCGTGAATGCCTTGCTTCCAAGTTACCATGTTCACTTGACTTGAGCCCATTTTGAAACCTTTGGAAATGTGAGTTACATTTCGACAAATCAAGACTCCCTTTTCATTTTCTTCTAGTGCTACCACATCATTTTCCCTTCTTTTTGAGAATCTGACCTCAAATTATCATCATCTAGGTATGGTGACAAATCCCCAACATTGAACGTCGCACTTACATCTCCATACTCACTCTGCAACTCCAGCTTGTAGGCATTCGTACCATATCACTCAAGTATCTTGAATGGTCCATCGGTTCTTGGCATCAACTTATTCTTCCTCTTTAATGGAAATTTCTCTTTCCTCAAGTGTAACCATACTAAGTCTCTAGCTTTGATAACAGGTTTTTTTTATGTTTATTCGCCTTTTCCTTGTGTCGAGCATTAGCTTTCTCGATTTGTGTTCTAACTTGCCCACAAACTCGAAAAAACGCAGCTTGTCTCTCCTTAGCTTCAAAAGTCGTCACATATTTCTTTGGTATCGGAACCAAATCAATAGGCATGTACGGATTCACTCCATACACAATCTCAAATGGTGATCTTCCCGTAGTCAATAACGGCGTGCAATTATAAGCAAATTCGGCATGAGCTAACTTGACATTTCAATCCTTTGTACTCAAGCTAACTAAACCTCGTAACAAGCTTCCCAATATTCTATTAGTCACCTCGGTTTGTCCATCTGTTTGTGGATGATGAGTTGTGCTAAATAGCAACTTTGTTCCAACCAATCTCCATAATGTCTTCCAAAAATAGCTTAAGAACTTGACATCTTGATCTGACACAATAGTGAGTGGAACACTATGTAATCGAACACTTTCATTGTAATAAAGTTTAACAACATTTGTAGCATCATCGATTTTATGACATGGGATGAAATGCCCCATCTTAGAGAATCGATCCACTACGACCATAATTGAATCCTTTCTTCTTTGAGTTATAGGTAAGCCAAGTATAAAGTCCATACATCCGTCGTGCCATGGTTGTGTTGGCACGGGCAGGGGAGTGTATAGTCCTTTGTTGAATGGGCTCTTCGACTTTTGGCACACCTCATACTTCGACAGGATCTCTTGCACGTCCTTGCTCATCTTAGGCCAATAGAAATGCTCACTCACAATGTTATTAGTCTTGTTCACTCTGAAGTGTCCAACTATAGCACTACCATGAGCTTCTCGAATGAATAGCTCACGAATCGACCCATTAGGAACGCACAGTCAATTACCCATGAATAGATAACCATCTTTGACAGAATATAACCTCGTTAGTTCGGTAATTTCTTTCGAGAACTCCGGGTCTGATTTGTATAGTTCTTTGGTGTGTTAAAATCCAAGCATTCTTACATCTAACTAGATCAATAAAGCATATGTTCAAGATATAGCATCAGCTACTACATTTGAAGCTCCCGTCTTATACTTCAATGAGAAAGTAAAAGATTGTAGAAATTCGACCCACTTAGCATGTCTATATTTCTGTTGCCCATGAATATGCATTAAGGCAACGTGATCCGAATGCAACACAAATGATTTTGGTCGCAAATAATGACTCCAATGATCCAAAGCTCTCACAATCGCATAGAACTCTTTATCATAATTTGAATAATTCAATCGAGCACCACCCAACTTCTCGCTGAAGTATTCTACTGGCCGTTTATCTTGCACCAAAACAGCCCCAATCACAACTCCACTCGCATCACATTCAACTTCGAATAATTTATCGAAATTCGAATGTTTTTAAAACAGGTGCAGAGCTAAGTTTAGATTTTACCTCTTAAAATTCTCTTTGTGCACTAGGAGTCCACACAAATTCACCCTTCATCGTCAACTCGATCATAGGTGCTATAATCGAACTGAAATTTTGAATGAACCTTCCATAGAACGAAGCCAGTCCATGAAAACTACAAACTTCAGTTGTTGATTTAGGAACCGCCCATTTTTTTATTGCTTCCACCTTGTACGGATCCATCCTTACGCCATTTTCGTGTACAATATAGCCTAAGAACACTATGCTTGGCACCATGAATGTGCACTTCTCCATCTTCCCAAATAGCTTATGTTTTCGCAACATCTCAAACACTACTCAACGATGCTCTAAGTGTTCCTTCTTGATCTTGCTATAACTCAGAATATCGTCAACATATACTACTACGAACTTGATTAATAACGGACTTAGCACCTTATTCATCAACCTCATAAACGAACTAGGAGCATTGCAAAGCCCAAGTGGCATAGCGAGCCACTCGTACAAACCTTGCTTCGTTTGGAACGTTGTTTTCCACTCGTCACCTTCACGAAATCTCATTTGATAATACCCACTTCGCAAATCAAGCTTTGAGAACAATCGTGATCTACTCAACTCGTCTAACATATCATCCAATCTTGGCATAGGATATCGATATTTGATTGTGATATTGGTAACAGCTCTACTTTCGATACACATCCTCCAAGTCCTATCCTTTTTCGGCACCAATAGATCTGGTACGGCACAAGAACTTAAACTCTCTTGAATATAATCCATATCGATCAATTCTTGTACTTGCCTTTGTAATTCTTTCACTGCTTTGGAATTATAACGATAGGCAGCATTATTTGGCAATTAAGCTCCTGGAATTAAGAAGATTTGATGTTCAATTCCCCTTATAAGAGGTAGTCCCTTCGGTAAATCATCGAGAAAAACATCGCAAAACTCTTTTAACAACTCTTGCACCTCATGGTTGCCACCCTCTCCATCGACCTCCAAATCTCGAACCATAAGAACATAGGCTTCTTCTTCACGAGCTAAGACTTCCTCTATTTGTCAAGCTTCCACAAATAAACTCCCCTTCTTTGATTTCAGCTCCTTGATCTTATTAGGTGATAAAGGCTTTAAATTGTATGTTACTTTGCCCTTAGTCATGCTATACACATTAGTTCTTCCATCATACACAACCTTTCGATCAAACTGCCATGGTCGTCCCAATAAAATATGGCACACACTCATAGGAATAATATTACACCAAATATCATCATTATAAGGTCTCAAGTTTAAAGAAACCAATGTTTGCTTCCTTACTTGTATTCCATTATCTCCATTCAACCAATGCAATTTATAAGGTCTATCTCGATTTTTAGTTTGCAACATCAGCTCATCCACTAACTCCTTCAACACCACATTAGTACATGACCCTTTATCAATTATAAGATTGCAAATTTTATTATGTACCTTGCATTGAGCGTGAAAAATTTGCTCCCTTTGCTCGTCTTCAACCAGACTGGTTTCGACATGTAAATATTGAATCACCATGCACTCTTTTTCACTTAATGGATCCAAATCATAGGCCACTCCTTATTCTTGGTTCTCCTCAATGTCGGACAGAATGGTTACATGTTCGGGCGTGACAAACTCCGGAATCATGTTGCATAAGTCTTGAGGAGTGAGTGCTCTCTTTTGTGGGCATTCGTTAGTTATGTGTCCATAGCCTTGGCACTTGAAACAACGCCTCATAGAGTTACCCTTTGGCTTCATGATTACTCCTTTTCTTTTGTATTTCAGGTCCTCTTTCACGACTTCCTTCGGCTTGTTTGCTGCTGGCCTAGAAAACGAAATGGATCCAGAACTAGCAGCTCTTGAATAAGCATAGGGTTTTCTCATTTTATTTTGCTTCCAAAACATTATAGCCAATCTAAAAACGTCATTGAACCCATTGTAAATCGGAACTTCGACATTAGCTGCAAGTGATGGCGTGAGTCCCTTGATGAATCTTGCGACTCTAAGCTCTTCCTTTCTTCCAAGTCACAAAGAATCGTCATCTTCTCAAACTTCTTAATGTACTCGACAACGGACAATCCTTCTTGTAACAAAGCTTGCAATTTTAAGTAATTCCCATGCTCATAGTCTTCTGGTAAGAATCTCCTCATAAGATGCGTCTTTAGTTTCTCCCAAGTATCGATCTTACTCTTCTTATCTCGTTTTCTCTGTTTTGTCAAGTTTTCATACCATAATGATGCATATTTAGTAAGTTTTATAATAGCTTCCATGAATTGTTTATGCTCGTCGTGCTTCTTGTAATCAAAAACTCGTTTAGCTTGCCTAATCCAATTCAAGAAATTCTCTGGATCTAAAATTGAAATCAGGTATGTCAAGCTTTAAGTTTCGATCATCATCGTTCTTACTCCCTTTAGGCTGGGAACATGCCTCGTCCCTCTCTGAGTTAGAATCGCATGACCTGCTCCCGGTTGATCCACGCATCCTACCACGATTCTTTGGAACATATGGTCGGACTCACTTGAAGGTTTAGTTTTCGGTACTTGTCGTTAGGAGCACCTATACCAACACACAATTTATAACTCCACAAAGAACTCTACAATTAGTAAAGAGGCAAGAAAAAGTCGGATCCCAAGGGACGGGAATTGAGTTGAGATTTTCAATTGCAACTAGCGGTGTCTAGGGGTGTCATAATTTGGGGTTTGAAGTAGAAGATCACTAAACTAAATAGCAATAAAAGTAAACAAGCAAGATGATTAAAAAGGGATGTAAACAATTGATAAAAGGCACTAGGTTGTCATGGGGTCATAGGGGATTCATGGGAATTCATCATACAAACATATTCTAAAATTATAAGCAAGCAACTATTGTTGTGATGGATCGAGTTGGTTTATATCTTACAATCCTAGGAAAGTTTGGGTCCCGGAACCGAATCGATTAGATTGTACAACACCTACAAGTTGACTTAATCTTCCCTACTCAACTATATGCATGGTCTAATGAGACTCGAGTTGGTTTATGTCTTACAAGTCTCATTGAAAAGATAGGTGATGGGTAAAAAATGCAAGGATTCATAGGCTCGCATTTCATCAAACATAACATATGCATAAGTTGAGATCACAACAAGCAAGCAAATAAACTATGAAAACATATTAGATTAAGCATGAATCATCCCCCATATTGGTTTCCCCTAATTACCCATTAACCCTAGCTAAGGAAACTACTCACTCATTATCATGTTGAACATGCTAGCAAGGTTGTCAATCATACCAACAAAGTAAAACATGATGAATAAATGAAGATAACTAACAATAATTAAAAAGGGATTAATAGAATTATACCTACTAATGATTCCAATAATAAAGCAAAGAATAATAGAAGTACTTGATGATTGATTGGAAGGTTGTCAATCTCCCAATAATAACCCAAATAATCTTCAATTAACCAAAATGAAAGATGAACAAAAGAGAGATTAAGGAAATGAGATTTGTATTAAGACTTTATTAAAAGTTGATTACAAGATTAGAGAGATTTGATTGATATAAAGTACACTAGAGATTGCTAAAAAGAACATGATAATCTAATTAGCCTAATGGGGTATTTATAGTGGGGATTAGGTACATAAATTAGTTTTTACTAAGGGCTTAAATGACGATTAAGTCCTTGAGGAATCGCCGGTCTCAAGGGAGACTCCGGTCTCCTTTTCGTCGGTGTTAGAAAAATATGCGCATCCTTCATTGAACAAGTAGAAGACGGATTTAGCTGTCACACAATCCGAGCGTCCAGGGCACGGGACGGGCGGATTGTCTTCTTGTTGGACGAGCGGATTCGTGGGGTGGACGGGGGGATTGTGGTGGTTTTGGACGGCGTCCAGCTGAGGAAGACGCTCGGATTGCTCCTTTTGGACGGGCGGATTGTGGGCAATCCGCTCGGATTCTCTTACAGCTTCTTCCTTTCTTTTTTTCTTCATTTCTCTTCATAAAATCCTTGAGGATTTCCTCGGGGATGCAAGGATTTTTTCTCGTCATTGCTCATCTACTATAGTATGTACAAAGGCCTTCTAGTCTTGTCTTCTCTTTGAAGCTTGGTCATTGAATTCAATTAATTTAGCTCCAATGTGCCATGAAAATGCAAGGTTTGCACTCCTTTCCTACCAAGGGACCAAAACCTCAAAGAATATGCAAAAACAAAAGGACTAAAGACAATAAATGACCCAAATATGCACTAAAAAGCATGGGAACAAGGCTAATTCGGGGGCTAAATATGCTCAAATTATGGTCACATCAAATATCTCCAAACCGAACCTTTGCTCGTCCCGAGTAAAGAGGTGACAAAGACTAGGACCGTTATTTAAACTAACCTAATATCATAGCCGTTATGAGATAATTAGCGGGTCTCACTCCGCCCCTTCAACTCACAACAAGACAACCATGAGGTAGGATGCCTTCTTGCAAGGCAAGGTGGGTCTTGCCAAAATGGCGACACATCCAAATATTAAAGGTCATAAAATCAAGTAATGGATGCATCTACAAAAGAATAACCACTTTCCTCATCTAAGTGGCAGAAATTATCTACAAGGGAAGCAATTCAAGGGTACAGACTCCTTCACAGATGCAATTTCTTTAAACTACTAAGCCTAGAAGGATACCAATAAATCATCTCCAAGTTGTGTCAAGTTAGGGTACCTTTGTCCTCAATCGTTAAATTCTTTTGTCAAGAGTAGACTCCCTATGGTGTTAGAAACACTGGAGGATCGCGGAATTCCCCATCTTGCCTAGACAAGAAGAAGGGTCGTCCCCTCTCTACCATGCACAAAAATGGATACGATGGATAAAGGGATCAATAGATATTTGAGTTTCATTTTGGGAGTTTGCTTTTGTTTTTGTTTTTTCCCCCAATTTATTGTGGCATATAACATTTGAGAACACTTTCTTTTGCCATTTCTTTTGATTTTTGGCTTTTCAACACTTGACAACTTTCAACTTTTTGCATTTCTTTGAAACATTTTCAAAATCACCCCATATTTAGTGAGGGTGCCTTATATTTGAAGCTTTAGGAGTCTATTTTTGCTCCTCTTTTCATTTGATGCATTTTGCAAACTTTCTTTCACTTTTCATTTCATTGAACTCAAATAAATTTCTTTTTGTGCCCATTCCCTTTGATGATAAAAATGTGGTAGAACATGGATGATGGATGCATGGTTTCAAGCGTCACCTTGGAATAAACGGTAGCCAAGGAGTTATCACACCACAAGGTACTCTTGACTAGGCCTTAATCCATGGGTCAGAGGATACTAGCATGACACATCCTAGGGTGTTTTACAAGTATTCTAACAAACAAAGTCTTAAGAAGAAAAAGCATCTACTAGGGCCTATATACACTTGTCAAGCTTCCCAAGTAGACGGTTTCACAAAATTTTTCTAACATGCAAACCACATGCCATGATGCAACTAACATATATACATCCTAATGCAAATGATTCTACCAACTAATATGCCATATAATCTAAATGCAAGTCCTAAATTCACATTGTTTATACCGCATCAATCAAAATAAAGCCACATAGTCATTAACATAGAGAGGAAAAAGGAGATTGGAAAGATCATACCATGCGGTCTTCAATATCCTCATGTCTCGGATGTGGCGTAGTCGATCAATGTGAACAAGGATAGAACAAACACAATATATACAACAATATACAAGTCTACACTACAAGGGAAATGAACTTGTTTTTGGATTTTCAAATTTTTTGATTTTTTCGAAAATTTTGAATAAAAGTTAAGTTAGAATTTCCCATCCCCACACTAATATGGGCATTGTCCTCAATTGCCAATATGAGGAAATTATGCAAGTATGATGCATGAATTCTATACTAAATGCAAGCTATACTAATCTACACTACATGATGCACAGGCCTTTGTTTATGACGGAGAGCGTAATTTAGATTACATCCCGTTGTGTATGCATGTACTTCCCCAAACCGAGATAGACATTATTTCTAATGTCTTGAATTATGGGGTAGTTCATGCACACAAAATGCAATGCATGAAACTAAATGTTGTCATTTTGGATTTTTCAATGGGAACAATAAAAGAACACCTCAATATGGCCGAGGTGTTAGTCCTCATGTTGCTAGGACTCTCCAACTATGCTCAAGATAAAAATAAATAAAACAAAGAAAGAAGTAGACAAAGTTCAAGAGCGTAGGAGCCTCCAAAGCTTGCTAGTCCTCCACCATATCATCATTGTCATCATTTTCCTCCATAGAAGCGGACTCATCACCACTTCCCTCTTCACTTCCTTGCTCACTTCCTTCATCATCTTCATTAGCCTATTCTTCTTCATCATCTACCTCTTCATCAACACCCTCAACATCATCAACCTCATCATCGACATTCC
Organism: Silene latifolia; assembly: GCF_048544455.1. Lineage (NCBI taxonomy): Eukaryota > Viridiplantae > Streptophyta > Magnoliopsida > Caryophyllales > Caryophyllaceae > Silene > Silene latifolia. The sequence continues at coordinate 99,907,482 of NC_133537.1, read as the reverse complement.
CATCTTCACCCGGTCTTTCACCTCTAGATGTGCTTGGAAAGAGGACTTCCCTATCCGCCCAACTAGGCAAAGGACATGAAGGATCAAGTAGTCCTTGCCTAGCTAAATGAAGGAGGGGTGGATATTGGGCCAAGTATGCATCTACTCGATCATTGTAAGCTTGTTTATGCATCTCTTGCATAAGTAGAGTCATGTAGTCATTGCCCACTTAAACATCTTTGGGTTTGAACTCTTGATATTTGAATGGATAGGGTGGTGTGACAATGGAGGAGGAGGGCTCTTCAATCTCGCCCCTTTGTTGATGGATGAAGTACTCGGCGCCCTTTGAGAGTAGAAGTAGGTTGTTTGTTCGATGAGCACTCAAGCGGCATATCTTGGAAGGCAAAGTGAAAGATCTAGCATCATTGGTGAGCCACCCATAGTTGGTGTCAAGAGAGTTATGCTTGACCCACTTGTACTTGTTAATCATGGCATCCATGTCAATGAGATGACCCCCTTTGATCGCCACGTAGATGTTATCCTTGTTGAAATTTGCGTCAAAGTGCTTGGCCAAGAGAGTAACTAGACCTCCATTTACGATAAAAGCGGTGCCTTCCTTACCATAATCAACATTGAGCCATCTTTCCACCAAAAGCCTTAGAGCATTGTAAGGCTTAGTGAATTCCCTTCCAACATTTAAGACCGACTCAAGTAGAACACAATCGAGCTTTGTAAAGTGATTAGTGTCTTTGCTTGCAATTATAGTATTCCCGATGACCTTGTGCCACACTCTAATGCCCGGATGGTGGACTAATAGAGCGCGACAAGCATGAAAGCTCACAAATTTATTCCCGGAAATTTCCTCCCAAAGAGGAGCGGGGTCATACTTTTCGGGCATCCTATGATACTATGGTGTATCACTAAGACCTAATGCTTTACTCAAAACATCAAAGGTGATGCGCCTATTCACATTGGCAAGGCGAAACTCGATATATGTTCTAGTCTCTACCTTAGTCACTTTCAATGAACTTAAGAATTCCAAGGTAAGGGAGGGGTATGTCAATTCTCTTGTAGTAAACAATTTTCCCAACCCCATGGCTTCAAAGAAGGCTTTTGTTTGTTCAAGGACACCCAATTTGTTCAAGGCATCTTCACATATGAATTTGGTGGGTAGAATGTCTTTCTTAGCATACTTGGCAAATGTATCCCTATGGGAGTTAGAAATGAAAATTACCTCTGGATAGTTTGATAATTGAGCAATTTTCGGAGTTGTTGATATTGTTGCTTCCAAGGGAGGATCTTGTTGTTGTTGAACTTCCAAGTTTGCAATAGCAACCACCATAGCCATTGAAGCTTTCTTTGCTTGAAGGCATTGTTGCCTTTTTTAGAGTGCCTTTGCCTTGAGTGCCTTTGTTGCTCCTTTTGTTCTTGCCATTGATGATTATACCAAGAAAAGATTGAAAATCTTCAATTTCCAATTATACCCAAATCGATTTTAAGATGAAAGGATTTGCCTTTGTATTTCAAAAATCGACTCAAATGTTGAAGATTTTGGTGCTTGGATTGATTATTGTTGGAAAAGGAGTGATTAATTGTTGTTGTAAGGAAGTTTGAATTTGATTTTGTTGAATTTGGTTGAGGAAATCTTGTTTTTGGTGATGGAGAGGATGAGGGTTTTGGGGTTTTGGGTTTATGGGTAGTGTTTGAATGTTTGAATAAATGAATGAATGTGGGAAGGGGTATTTAAAACACCCGAAATTTCAAAACTGCAGGAGGAAGACGAGCGGATTCCCGTCGGGACGCTCGGATTCTGCTCTATTTGGGTTCAGCAAATCTCGCCTAAAGACGAGCGTCTTTCAGTGAAGACGAGCGGATTTTTGCAATTCAGGACGAGCGGATTCCCTTAAAGACGAGCGGATTCTGTTACAGCGAATTTTCTTCATCTGCACTGGCAAAAAGACGAGCGTCTTCTTCCAAAGACGAGCGGATTTTTTCAGACGAGCGTCTTCTTAGCTGGGACTCCCGGATTCTCTAACTGACCATAATTTTCAATTTTGCAGCTCATTTGGACGGACGGATTCTTCCATAGACGCTCCGATTCCCATAAGACGAGCGGATTACCCATAGGGACACTCGGATTCCACCTGGTCTACCCGGATTCAGTTCCATCCGTGCACTTGCATATCCCGTGTCATTTTCATTCTTCAAATCCCGTGTTCTTCATTGTAGGGGCACTACAAAGGTATGAGTAGCCTAGGCAATTGCTATCCCCACACTAAGCTAAAACACTACACATCAATAAAATCATTAGTCCCCCCCTCACTTCTCTAAAAAAAATGATAAATATCTTGATCAAGGCATAAAAATCCAAAAATTACAAAATTGCAATGTAAGAATTAAAATGCAAGTTAGGGAGTTAGAAATATTTACAAGTGGTGGTTTGGAGAGGACTCCACCAAACTCTTATCCTTAGAGAGATGTCATGGGGGCATGTCCAAGGTGTTGTTGATGTTACTCAACACCTTGAAGAAGTAGTCAAAAGCTTGTTCATTGTCATGATAAAGATCCTTAATAGATCTTTGCACTTGTTGTCCTTCATGTTGGTCTTGATCGATAGCATTACCAATGTAGGGATTGAAAATCCCTTCAAACTCATCGTCCCAAAGACCACAAACTTCATCTACTTGGTCACTAAAGATCTCTTGAGTTGATAGAGACAACTCTCCCACTTTCTTGTCTTGGCCAATGAGGCCCTCTTCTTCATTGCTTGACGTTGGTGAGCTTTTCAAGCTCTCTTTGTTACAATTTCCTTGCTCTTTGAATGGAGCATCATCGACTTTCTTCTTCCATTGGAGTTCCGACTTCTTCCTATCATCCTTCCGGCTATAATGATCAACCATAAAACATGGTTCATGCAAACGGGGAGCTCTCATGGTCTTGTCAAGATTGAAAGTTATGCTTTCATCTCCCACTTCTAGAGTGAGCTCTCCATGCTTCACATCTATCACCGCACCTGCGGTGTGCAACAAAGGTCTTCCTAGAATTATTGGAATATTGGAGTTTTCTTCCATGTCAACAATGACAAAGTCCACCGGGAGTAAAAATTTTCCAACTCTTTCGGGAACATCTTCCCATATCCCCAATGGTGTCTTCGTCGATCTATCGGCCATTTGGAGTGTGATATTGGTGCATTTAAGCTCTCCCATCCCTAACCTTTTACTCACCGAGTACGGCATAACACTCACACTAGCCCCTAGATCACATAAGGCTTTGTTGATCGTGGTGTCGTTAATGGTACACGGTATTGAGAAGCTTCCCGGATCTTTAAGTTTTTGAGGTGAACTCCCTTGAAGTATTGCACTACTCACCTTAGTGAAGGCGATAGTCTCAAGATTCCTGATCGACTTCTTTTTCGTAAGGATGTCTTTCATGTACTTTGCATAGGCCGGCACGTGATTGATTAATTCCGTGAAATGAATCGAGACTTCCAAATTCTTCACAATCTTCATAAATTTTCCAAGTTGGTCATCAAATTTAGGCTTGGCTTGACGACTTGGAAAAGGAAGTCTAATCACAATGGGCTCCTTCTCCTTGGTCTTGTCTTCATTTTTCTTTAAAAATTCTTCTTTTGATGATTCTCCATCCTTGGAGTTTTGCACAGCTTCTTCTTTGTCACTAGCTTACACAACTTCATCCTCAACTTACTTCTTTGGTGCTTCATATTTCGTACCACTTCTCAAGTGAATGGCACTAACCGTTTCATGTCTCGGGGGATTACTTTGAGGTGGTAATCGCCCCTTTTGTCTTTGTGAGCTTGAAGATGCTAGTTGAGTCAATTGGGTTTCCAACATTTTGGTGTGGGCTAGGATGTTGTTGATGGTGATTAACTTTGCTTGACTATCCTTTTGCATTTGAGTGAAAAACTCTTGTTGATTTTTTTGCATTTGGAGGACCGCTTTTTGAACATCAAAACCTTGGTCATTTTGTTGATTGTATGGAGTTTGATTTTGGTAACCTTGGTTTTGGTTGTAAAAGGGTCTTTGATTTTGGTTTCTCATGGGAGGTTGGGTGTATGTTGGTTGAGGGTTTTGAACATTTTGGCTTTTGTATGAGAGATTTGGGTGGAATTTGGTGTTTTCATTGTAATAATTTGAATAAGGGGTACCACTCTTGTATGTTTGAAAAGCATTCACTTGTTCATTTGTTCCCCTACATTCACTTTGGTCATGTCTCAAAGTTCCCCAATTCTCACATATCCCACTTGGGATTGATGAAGATGCCGTCGTGGCATTAACATGTTGCTTTGGTGATTTTGAGGCTTCTTCAAGTCTAGCCATAGCTTTTTCGAACTTCAAATTGATGGTATCAATGTGGGCACTAAGTTGAGCACCCAATTAAGTAATGTAGTCCACTTCATGCTTTCCTCCTCTAGTAGCCTTGCGAGGTCTACTATATTGTGAATTATGGACCGCCATTTCCTCAATGTTGTTCCAAGTTTGATTGTCGTCAACTTCGGTGAACATACCATTTGATCCCATGTTGAGAATGTTTCTTGAGTCTTCATAAAGACCGTTCCAAAATTGTTGTACCAAGAACCACTCGCTAAGTCCATGATGAGGACATGAGCGACAAATTCCTTTGAATCGCTCCCAAGCTTCATACAAAGATTCTTCATCCCTTTGCTTAAAGCCCGTAATTTGAGCTCTTAGCATGTTAGTCTATTCCGGTGGATAGAACTTTTTGTAGAAAGCTAGAGCCAATTTCTTCCAAGAGTCAATTCCGAGAGTAGCCTTATCAAGGCCTTTCAACCATTGTTTTGCGGTGCCAATTAGAGAAAAAGGAAATAAGACCCATCGAATTTGGTCTTGAGTTACACCGGTTTGAGAAATCGCATCACAATAGTCACAAAAAGTCTCCATGTGAGAGTGAGGGTCTTCACTAGGCATCCCCCCATATTGGCTTCTTTCGACTAATTGGATAAATGCGGATTTGGCAATGAAATTTCCGGTTAAGTGTTGTGGTGTGGGAGTACCATTGGGTAGGTTCTCCTCGGTTGGTACGGAATGTGATGAAAATTTAGGCATTGTGGGTTGATTTTGTGTTGGATTTTGTGTTGGGTTCTCCTCACCTTCTCTTGCAAAAGGGTTGATGAACTCAATAGTGTTTGGTTGAATATCTATAACCTCACCAATGCCTCTCAAAGTTCTCCTAGCAAGTCTTCTATTGTTTGTCAAAGTCCTTTCAATTTCGTGATCAAAGGGCAACAAGTTACCTTGTGATCTTCTAGACATGCAAAATATCAAACAACTCGAAAATAATTAGAATAAACCTTGAGGAGTTTTACTTCCCCAAGGCAAAGAAAGACACAACTAATAACAATTTAAGAAAATCTAAATCAAGTTAACACCGTCCCCAGCAACGGCGCCATTTTTGGGTCGAACTAACTTCGAGGTTTAGTTTTCGGTACTTGTCGTTAGGAGCACCTAGACCAAAACACAATTTATAACTCCACAAACAACTCTACAATTAGTAAAGAGGCAAGTAAAGGTCCGATCCCAAGGGACGGGAATTGAGATGAGATTTTCAATTGAAACTAGTAGTGTATAGGGGTGTCACAATTTGGGGTTTGAAGTAGAAGATCACTAAACTAAATAGCAATAAAAGTAAACAAGCAAGATGATTTAAAAGGGATGTAAACAATTGATAAAAGGCACTAGGGTGTCATGGGGTCATAGGGGATTCATGGGAATTGATCATACAAACATATTCTCAAATTATAAGCAATCAATTATTGTTGTGATGGATCGAGTTGGTTTATATCTTACAATCCTAGGAAAGTTTGGGTCCCGGAGCCGAATCGATTAGATTGTACAACACCTACAAGTCGACTTAATCTTCCCTACTCAACTATATGCAAGGTCTAATGAGACTCGAGTTGGTTTATGTCTTACAAGTCTCATTGAAAAGATAGGTGATGAGTAAAAAATGCAAGGATTCATAGGCTCGCATTTCATCAAACATAACATGTGCATACGTTGAAATCACAACAAGCAAGCAAATAAACTATGAAAACATATTATATTAAGCATGAATCATCCCCCATGTTGGTTTTCCCTAATTACCCATTAACCCTAGCTAAGGAAACTACTCACTCATTATCATGTTGAACATGCTCGCAAGGTGAACAAAAGAGAGATTAAGGAAATGATATTTGTATTAAGACTTTATTAAAAGTTGATTACAAGATTAGAGAGATTTGATTGATTTAAACTACACTAGAGACTGCTAAAAAGAACATGATAATCTAATTAGCCTAATGGGGTATTTATAGTGGGGATTAGGTACATAAATTAGGGTTTACTAAGGGCTTAAATAATGATTAAGTCCTTTAGGAATCGCCGGTCTCAAGGGAGACTCCGGTCTCCTTTTCGCCGGTCTTAGAAAAATATACGCATCCTTCATTGAACAAGTAGAAGACGGATTTAGTTGTCACACAATCTGAGCGTCCAGGGCACGGGACGGGCGGATTGTCTTATTGTTGGACGAGCGGATTCGTGGGGTGGACGGGCAGATTGTGGTGGTTTTGGACGGGCGTCCAACTGAGGAAGACGCTCGGATTGCTCCTTTTGGACGGGCGGATTGTGGGCAATCTGCTCGGATTCTCTTACAGCTTCTTCCTTTCTTCCTTTCTTCTTTTCTTCCTTTCTCTTCATAAAATCCTTGAGGATTTCCTCGGGGATGCAAGGATATTTTCTCATCATTGCCCATCTACTATAGTATGTACAAAGGCCTTCTAGTCTTCTCTTTTCTTTGATGCTTGGTCATTGAATTCAATCAATTTAGCTCCATTTTGCCATGAAAATGCAAGGTTTGCACTCCTTTCCTACCAAGGGATCAAAACCTCAAAGAATATGCAAAACAAAGGACTAAAGAAAATAAATGACCCAAATATGCACTAAAAAGCATGGGAACAAGGCTAATTCGGGGGCTAAATATGCTCAAATTATGGTCACATCAACATAGAGCACCATTTTGGACAAGTTCTTCATCATATATTTCATTTGAGCCATAGTTTTCTTCATCTCATATTATTGACCTTGAAACGTGCTTGTAACATCGTCACCACCACCCTCGCTTGAATTGGCATCTTCTGGCATCTTGGCTTTCCAAGATTAATTTGCTAAGAAATAAACAAAAACCTGTCTCTGTTAACCAATTTGATGCAAAACTAGTACAAATTTAACGTTAGTTTTAGATTAATAAAAAAAGCAACGGAATTTAAATGTTTTTGTTTTTGAATTTCATATGAGATTAACGAAAATAACAAGATATAAAGCGAATTGCTCTACTTCCTCGCAATAAATTCGACTCAACTCACAAGTAGCACTCAACCTCGCAAGACTGAATGTGTCTTATCTCACCCTCAAAAGAACGAAATAATAATCCTAATAACTGGCAAGTAATTAAATCAACAAGAAAACTTGTACTCCCTCCAATTTCATTTATTGTTCTTCTTTCCATTTCCATCCGTTTTTCTTATTATTCTATGTTTTGTTTTTTGGACAACTCTTTGTGGTCCAAAATTAATTTGATGTGGGGTCATGTTTATTGTGTGGTCCAAATTGATTCCCTTATTTCGTATGCCAAAAAGAAAGGGGAACAATAAATGAAATTGGTGGTAGTATTAAACTCTCCCACTTGAATGAATAAAATTGAATACAATGACCTATATTTATAATAAATGGACCGACTTATATCAGCTCTAAAGCTGTCCTAAAATGGTCCTAAACTGATTAGGAAAGAGGGCACAATTGCCATATTTTGCCTTGCTAGGATTAGGAAAGAAAAGTATAAGGAAATAAACAACAATCACCTTAAAGTTATTAAACTAGAATAAGGAAAACTAAAATTAGGAAACTTAAAATACTAGAGCAACTACTCCATAACCGACTTCACAACCGTGTATGGTCTGTAGCGTTGACCTCCGTGGTGACCTTCGTTGACCTTCCTTGTAACTTCTGTCAAGTTAACTCGTCAATGCCTTGCTTCTAAGTTACCATGTTAACTTGACTTGAGCCCATTTTGAAACCTTCGGAAATATGAGTTACATTACGACTAATCAAGACGTCATTTTCATTTTCTTCTAGTGCTCCCGCATCAACCATAGGGATCACGCTCTTGACAAAAGCATTTAGTAATTGAGGATGAACGTAGCCTAGCTTGCCACTATTTTTAGGTGATTTTCTTCTATCCTCCTGGACTTAGTAGTTTATAGAACTAGTGCCTATGATAGAGTATATATGCCCTTATATTGGTTCCCTTTTATTTGGTTCCACCACTTAGATGAGGAAAGTGGCTATTCTATTGTAGATGCGTCATATTACTTGTTTGTGGGCTTAGTGTTTGGATGTATCACCATTTTGACAAGACCCCTCGCCTTACAAGAAGGAAGTTTACATCATAAATGTCTTGTTGTTTGTTGAAGGGGCGAAGTGAGATACGCTAATTATCTCGTATCGGATATGCTATTAAGATTAGTATAAATAAATGTCTGAGACTTAGTCACCTCTTTACTAGGGACGAGTAAAGGTTTGGTTTGGGGATATTTGATGTGGTGCTTATTTACGCACTTTTAAACCCTTAATCAACCTCCTTTTACATGTCAATCTAGCTAATTATCGTCATTTTCATAGTCATTTGCTTCCTATTTCATATTTCCTCCCATTTATGGTCATTTTTTTTAGGAAAGGAGATAATTGGAGCGGTTTTAGCATGAGTTTGGGCTAAAATGAAGGCAAATCATCTCACTTAATTATTGGCAAAGAAGAAGAGGTAAGGCACAAGGACCCTCTACGAGTTACGTGGCACTAATGACGAGAAGGGAGCAATCACAAGAGGAAATCGCTCTAACCCATACTAAGAAGTATTAGTTTGGCTTTGAAACTATGATAGATAGAACGGCGTTAAAAAATCAAGTCGTTTATGAGTTTAAATCATTCGATTCGGGGTCCTGATGAGTAAATGGCGCCCATTTTAGGATCTAAGTCAATCCGCTAGAGCTGAGCCTCAGCTCACTCAACCCAAGTCTCTGCTCTCTTGACCTAAGACCATGGTTCACTCTAATGCCTAGAGCCCGCTCGAACTCACCCATAGATCGAGCGGGGCGACAATTTTCTTAGCTTGCCCTAAACTTGTAACCCATATAAATACCATCTTTGTAATAATTTAGGGACAGTTCCCTTTATGCGTTAGATAAGCCCTCATAGATAGAGGATTGGCCTTTCTCTCTAGATTAGTTTAGATTTAATCTTTCCCCAATCAATGTAAATTTTCCTTAATTACTCTTGAAATACTTCTAGAACTAGCATTGTTCTTGGATTTCTTTGGGTTTGTATTGAAGATTAGTGACAAGTCTTCATCCATATTCAAGATTTACTTCATTTTATTGTTCAATTAGTCGTATCACTTCTCAATCTCCCTTTAATTTTTTGTTCATCTCTCATTCAGTTGTTTATTACTTGTCTTAATTATCATGCCTAGTTTAGATTACATGTTTACTATTGTTAAACGCTTTCTTGTTATGATTAGTGAGTAGTAATCTAGTTATGGTTAATGTGGGATTAGGGGAATGAATAAAGGGTGTATCTATTCTTGTTGAGTCTATCAAAATGGATTAAATGTTGTGGTTTTAACTAGTGCACATAAGCTGTTTGATGAAATGCTTGTTTGACAAACTTGTATAATTCTCTATTTGTTTAACACTCATATAAGATCGAGTGCCTTGGGTGTGTTAGACTATGCTCTGTGTTCGTGGGTAGATCGGGTGTACGTGCGAGCTAACTTACTCGACTTAGGTAGGACCGTAAGATTGAGAGCATCGACCCATATCTGACTACTACCTTGACCCAATTTAGACTCACATGTGTAAACTCCTTTTATTACACCCATAAACCCTTGACATCCTATTGCTTTTACTCAATTGTTTACACCCTTATTATTGTTGTTTTATTTCATTAGTTTAGTTAATTTTAAAATCCCAACTAATTATGACACCCGCATTAATTAGAATAGATAGATTTAGAACCAAAGCACACCGTCCTATAAATAGACCTTGATTAATCATTATGGTAGGTTAAATTTATAAATGTATTTGATTGAGTGTGACGACTAAGCTCACATTAATCATGTAACAAGAATGAATACTTGTGTCTAACCTTCGACCTTCAGTCATTCCTTTCTTTATCTTAGACACTAATATTCATTCTTTTACAATTTAATTAACACCAAATTTTTTTCTTTTTACTCTTAGTTTATTAAATTATGTTTGTTCTTACTTTTAGATTAATTTATAAATATTAAATTTTAGGATATATATTTTTTGATGACGAGGGGGTTGAATCCCCCTGGGCCCATGCATTCTCGTACCACCACATGGACCATGTAAGCCACCCCCTTTGGGGGCTGCAGTGGCCAAGTGATCATCGCCCCAGCTGGTAGTCGAACCCGGGACTTCTCAACTCCTGCACTTCTATAAGTTTCAAGGTTTAACCCGGCTACCAATGGACTAACACCACTTGGTTAATATGACCATGTATATAGACTGTCACTTGTTAATATGACCATGTTTTAATGAATGATTTCAATTGTGAAATTGTTTATTTAAGTTTGATTATATCTTTTCATGATAAATAATAAATTTCATAAGTTTGAACTTGCAATAAAAGTAGTTCGTAGCTAACAGCGAAAGTTAAGTGAGATTGTTATATTTTTTTGGGATTCTTGTTCAAAAACTAGCTTATATTAAGGGGTATATATTTGTAAAAATACTACCTTACATTAATTTCTTTTTTTTGAAAAAATCAGCTTCTCACTAAAATAAGAAAGGAATTTCTTACAAAGCACACCCACTAAACCAACTTACATAAGACTAGGAAACCAAATGAGCAACTATCTCATCTAGCAAACTATCATTTACATTTGAGAATAATCTAATTGACACATAATACTTAATTTGGTCGACTAGATGCTCAACAGTCCTAGGCGAGCCATTAAACAGCCGTCTATTTCTCTCTTGCCAGAGTAGGTATACAACGGCAGCTGCACAACAGCGTGCCCATTTCTTCCTCCAACCACGCCCTTTGTATTTAGCCAGACGTAGGAGTTTTTGTCTAAGGCACAAAGGTCTTCTAGTGATGCAAGGCCATAATAAGATTTTCTGTAAGACAGAATTTGAGAAGGGACAGATGAAGTATAGATGAGTTATGCTTTCTAATGCTGCATAACACAAGCTACACCTGTTAACTATAATCAATCCTCTTTTCATCAAGTTATCCACTGTGGGGAGGCCATTTTGAACAACCATTCTCACAATTATTGAGTGTCTAGGCATCACAACACTATCCATGAGAGATTTGGCCTATTACAGAGTTGGATGCTTATCATGAAAAACAGAATATACTTGATGCATTACTAGCTTACCTAACTTGGTCCATGCCTGTAAGCAGTCCTGTGCAGCAGCAATGGAACCTGCCTGAGCAATAAATTCATCTCTAGTGGCCAACAGAGCTTTCCTAACTGTTGTAGAGTTGCAACCTGGCTTTATACTCCAACAGTCAGCTCTTTGGAAATAATAATGTGTACACCAGTGCACCTTTACTGACTGGGTGTCATGGCTTAATCTCCAGAACATCTTGAGCAACAAAGACTTGCTCCAGCTAAGAATCTCACGAATGTCAAACCCACCCTGAGTTCTGGACCTGCAAACCTTTTTCCAGGTGAAGAATACCATTCTCCTAGTGTTACTCTGATAATTCCAAAGAAATTCCCTACATAGCTTATCAATCTCCTGCATGACCCTTTTAGGCAGAAGGAAGCTTGCACGCCAAAATCTCTCAATGCCAAAAATGACTGAATTAAGGAGCTGCACTTTCCCAGCATAAGACAAAAAGGTATTAGCCCAATGCTTAATTTTAGTTGTAATTTTCTGCAACAAGGAATGATACATGTTCCTAGTCAACCTAGAGGAGTGAAGAGGGACCCCTAGGTATCTAAAGGAGAAAACTCACTCCAAATAGCTAGTCTCATTTAGAATCGGATTCTTAACCTCCTGATGCACACCACCAAAATATATGTTTGTTTTAGTTGGGTTAGGTTGAAGGCCAGATAACTCAGCAATTACGGCCAAAGAATTTTCTAATACTTTGACAGAAGGACAATCTCCTCTTATAAAAACCAGGAGATCATCAGCAAAAATAAGATGGGATAACCCAATCCTACAACATTTGGGGTGGTAACTGAAATTGGGTTGCTAAGGTAGTCTCCTCTTTATTCGGGAAAGAAATTCCATGCAGAGAAAAAAAATCAAAGGGGAGAGCGGATCCCCTTGCCTCAGTCATCTATGACCCTAAAAATAACCCACAGAAGTACCATTTATGTTTAGGGAAAACCTGGGCGAGGTAACACAGGTGATGTGACTCATATTTGAGCACATTTAGTCCCCGAATTAAACTCATTCCTATGCTTTATAGCACTTATTTGGGTTATTTACTATCTTTAGTTTTCCGTTTGGCATATTCTTTGAGGTTTTGTCTCCTTGGTAGGGAAGGATTGCTAACTTTGCATTTACATGGCGAAATGGAGCTAAATTGATCGCATCTAATGACCAAGCATCAAAGAGAAGACCAATACTAGAAGCCTAAGTAGATAATAAAGTGAATTGGGAAATGATGAAAGGATCCTTGCATCCCCGAAATGATCCTTGCGGATTGTGGAGGAAAAAAAGAAGATTAGCTGATTGCCCAGGGATCCGAGCGGATCATACACGATCCGGGCGTCTCCTTTCAACACCATTCGGGCGTCTTTAGGCCAAGACGAGCGGATCTCAGCACAGGGATCCGAGCGTCTCCCAACCAATCCGCACAGATCGAAGGTCAGAGAGCCCGTGCCACAGCTCAAGACGCACGGATTATGGCAGGACTAGCAACACGGATATGCTCATTTCCTTCGAGAGAAGCATTTCCTCAACTTTTCTTAAGGTCTTAATAGTCATTTAAGGCCTTAGTAACCCTAATACTTGTACCTAATCTTTAGTATAAATACGCTTTTGTACTACCTAGATTAGAATCATCTCTGAATAATCCTTTTATGCTCTCTTAATCAAGTTGTGATCATCCTTTAATTTAGTAATCAACTCTTAATCAAGTTTTAATACAATTCTCAATATTAATCTTTCCCTTAGTTTCTTTATTGTTCTTCATTTATTTTGGGTAATTAGAAGATTATTTGGGTTTATTTGGAGGATTGACAACCTTCCATCAATCATCAAGTACTTCTATTATTCTTAGCTTTATTATTTGGAATCATCTTCATAGGTATAATTCTCTCTTAATATTATTTAATTATTGTTAATTACTTTTATTTATTCATCATGTTTTGCCTTGCTATTAAGATTGACAATCTTGTTAGCATGTTGAACTTGATAATGAGTGAGTAGTTTCCTTAACTACGGTTAATGGGGAATTAAGGGAAACCAACATGAGGATTGATTCATGCTTAATCTAGTATGTTTTCATAATTAATTTGCTTGCTTGTTGTGATTTTAACTTATGCACATGTTATGTTTTATGAAATGCGAGCCTATGAATAATCCTTGTATTTTTTACCCATCATTTATCTTTTCAATGAGACTTGTAAGCTTATACACCAACTCGAGTCTCATTAGACCATGCATATAGTTGAATAGAAAGGATTAAGTCGACTTATAGGTGTTGTACAATCTAATTGATTCAGCTCCGGGACGCAAACCTTCCTAGGGATTGTAAGCTTATGCACCAACTCGATCCGATCACAACAATAAGTGCTTACATCTAGTAGAGAACATGTTTGTATGATCAACTCCCATGAATCCCCTATGAATCTATGACACCCTAGTGCTTTTAATCAATTGTTTACATCTCCTTTTAATCATCTTGCTTATTTTCATTACTTTACTTTTATGTTGTTGATTAGTTTAGTTGATCTCCTATCTCAACCCAAATTGTGACACCCTAAGACACGACCATATACAATTGAAAATCCTACATTAATACCCGTCCCTTGGGATCCGACCTTTACTTGCCTCTTTACTAAGAGTAGTTTGTAAAGTTATAAATATTGTTTTGGTTGGTAGCTTTTCACGACGAGTTTGAAATCGCACCAAAAATGGCGCCGTTGCCAGGGACGGTGTCAACTTGATTTGATTTTCATTAATTGTTTTTAGTTGTGTCTTTCTTTACCATGGGTAAGTCAATCTCCTCAAGGTTGTTCTAATTGTTTTCGAGTTGTTTGATATTTTGCATGACTAGGAGATCACAAGGTAATCTATTACCTATTGATTTCGAAATTGAAAGGACCTTAACCAACAATAGAAGAGTTCCTAGAGGTACTTCAAGAGTTGTAGGTATTAGTGAAATTCTGGACATTCAATCAAATAACATTGAGTTTACCAACCCTTTTGCAAGAGAAGGAGAGGACAACACAATACAAAACCCACCACAAAATCAACCCACAATGCCTAAATTTTCATCACATTCCGTACCAACCAAGGAGAACCTACCACATGGTACTCCTACACCACAACATTTAACCAGTAATTTCATTGCCAAAACCGCATTCATACAATTAGTTGAGAGAAGTCAATTTGGAGGGATGCCTAGTGAAAACCCTCATTCACATTTGGAGACTTTTTGTGACTATTGTGATGCGATTTCTCAAACCGGGGTTACTCAAGACCAAATCCGATGGGTATTATTCCCTTTTTCTTTGATTGGTGCAACAAAGCAATGGTTGAAGAGCCTAGACAAGGCTACTCTTGGTATTGATTCATGGAAGAAGTTGGCACTTGCTTTCTACAAGAAATTATATCCTCCGGAGAAGACCAATATGTTGATAGCCCAAATCACCGGGTTCAAACAAAGGGATGAGGAATCATTGTATGAAGCATGGGAGAGATTTAAGGATACTTGTCGTTCTTGTCCACACTATGGACTTAGCGAGTGGTTCCTTGTACAACAATTTTGGAATGGCCTATATGAAGACTCCCGAAACATTCTCATTATGGGATCCAATGGTATGTTTACCGAAGTTGATGACAATCAAACTTGGGCCAAAATTGAAGAAATGGCGGTTTATAATTCGCAATATAGTAGGCGTCGGAAGGCTACTAGAGGAGGAAAGCGTGAGGTAGATTCCATCACATAATTGGGTGCTCAACTAAGTGCTCATATTGACACCATCAATTTGAAGTTTGAGAAGTCCATGGCTAAACTTGAAGAGGCCTCCAAATCACCCAAACAACATGTTAATGTTATGGTGGCATCATCCTCAATTCCGAGTGGAGTATGTGAGAGTTGTGGAACTTTGGGACATGACCAAAGTGAATGTAGGGGAACAAGTGAATGCTTTCCAAGCATACAAGAGTGGCGCCCCTTATTCTAACTATTACAATGAGAATACCAAATTCCATCCCAATCTTTCATACAAAAGCCAAAATGTTCAAAACCTTCAACCAACATACACCCCACCTCCAATGAGAAACCAAGCTCAAAGACCCTTTTACAATCAAAGTCAAAGTTAACAAAATCAACCTTCATACAATCAATCCAATGACCAAAGCTTTGATGTTCAAAAAGCGGTCCTCCAAATGCAAAAGAATCAACAAGAATTTTTCACCCAAATGCAAAAAGATAGCCAAGACAAAGACATCACCATCAACAACATAATAGCCCACACAAAGATGTTGGAAACCCAAATGACTCAATTAGCATCTTCTAGCTCTCAAAGATAAAAGGGGCAATTACCACCTCAAGGTAATCCCACAAGACATGAGTCAGTTAGTGCCATCCATTTGAGGAGTGGTACAAGGTATGAAGGACCGAAGAAGCCAATTGATGAAGAAGTTGTGGAGGCTAGTGACAAGCAAAGAGTTGAGAACTCTAAGGAAGAAGAACCCACCATCCAAGACGTTTCAAAGAAGAGAAATGAAGAGAAGGCTAAAGAAAAAGAGCCTATTGTGATTAGACTTCCATTTCCAAGTCGTCAAGCTAAGCCTAATTTTGATGAAAAACTTGGAAAGTTCATGGCTATTGTGAAGAACTTAGAAGTATCAATCCCATTCGCGGAGTTGATAAATCATGTTCCGGCCTATGCAAAGTACATGAAAGACATTCTTACAAAGAAGAAATCCATCCGGAAGGTAGAGACTATTGCATTCACTAAAGTGAGTAGTGCTATTCTTCAAGGAAGTTCACCTCCAAAACTCAAAGATCCGGGAAGCTTCTCTATTCCATGTACCATTGGCGACACCACAATCAACAAAGCTTTATGTGACCTTGGAGCAAGTGTAATTGTCATGCCATACTCGGTGTGCAAAAGGCTAGGAATGGGAGAACTCAAGTGCACCAATATTATGCTTCAAATGGCCGATCGATCAATGAAGACACCTTTAGGGATATGGGAGGATGTGCCCGTAAGAATTGCCAAATTCTTCATCCCGGTGGACTTTGTTATTGTTGACATGGAGGAAGATTCCAACATTCCAATCATTTTAGGAAGACCATTCTTACACACCGCGGGAGCGGTAATTGATCTGAAACATGGAGAGCTCACACTTGAAGTAGGGGATGAGACAATCAATTTTAATCTTGACCAGACAACGAGAGCTCCCCGACTACATGAGCCATGTTTCATGATCGATTGGTCGGACTCACTTGGAGCTTAATTTTTGGTTACTTGTCGTTAGGAGCACCTAGACCAAAACAATATTTATATCTCCACAAACAACTCTACTATTAGTAAAGAGGCAAGTAAAGGTCGGATCCCAGGGGACGGGTATTGATGTAGGATTTTCGATTGCAAGTAGCGGTATCTAGGGGTGTCACGATTTGGGTTGGGATAAAAAAGATCACTAAACTAAATAGCAATAAAAGTAAACAAGCAAGATGATTAAAATGTGATGTAAACAATTGATTAAAAGCACTAGGGTGTCATAGGGTCATAGGGGATGCATGGGAATTGATCATACAAACATATTCTCAAATTATAAGCAAGCAATTATTGTTGTGATAGGATCGAGTTTGTTTATATCTTACAATCCTAGGAAGGTTTGGGTCCCGGAGCCGAATCGATTAGATTGTACAACACCTACAAGCCGACTTAATCCTCCCTACTCAACTATATGCATGGTCTAATGAGACTCGAGTTGCTTTATGTCTTACAAGTCTCATTGAAAAGGTAAGTGATGGGTAAAAAATGCAAGGATTCATAGGCTCTCATTTCATCAAACATAACATGTGCATAAGTTGAGATCACAACAAGCAAGCAAATAAATTATGAAAACATATTAAATTAAGCATGAATCATCCCCCATATTGGTTTCCCCTAATTACCCATTAACCCTAGTTAAAGAAACTACTCATTCATTATCAAGTTTAACATGTTAACAAGGTTGTCAATCATATTAACAAAGCAAAACATGATGAATAAATGAAGATGATTAACAATAATTAAAAAGGGATTAAGAGAATTATACCTAATAATGATTCCAAAATGAAGCAAAGAATAATAGAAGTACTTGATGAATGATTGGAAGGCTATCAATCTCCCAATAATAACCCAAATAATCTACAATTACCCAAAATAAAAGATGAGCAAAAGAGAAATTAAGGAAATGAGGTTTGTATTAAGACTTGATTAAAAGTTGATTACAAGATTAAAGAAAGTTTAGAATGATATAAACTACACTAAAGATTGATAAGAAGAACATAATAACCTAATTAGACTAATGGGGTATTTATAGTGGGGATTAGGTACACAAATTAGGGTTTACTAAGGGCTTAAATGACGATTAAGTCCTTGAGGAATCGCTCCTCTCAGAAAAGATGCGGGTCTCCTTTTAGCCGGTCTTTCAAAAATATGCGCATCTTTCACGTAGCAAGAAGAGGACGTGTGGGTCTGTAACATAATCCGAGCGTCCAAGGGTCGGGACGAGCGGATTCTCAGGTGGATGGACGAGCGGATTGCTGGTTTGGACGCTCGAGTTCTGGCGGTGGTTGGATGGGCGTCCCTATGGTAAAGACGCTCGGATTCTTGCAGTCTTGGACGGGCGTCCTGCCTGGTTGGACGAGCGGATCTTGTCCCAGCCATCCTTTTTCTTCTTTTCTTCTTTCTTCTTCCAATAATCCTCGGGGATCTTGTCGGAGATGTAAGGATCTTCTTCATCATTGCCCATCTACTACAATATGTACAAAGGCCTTCTAGTCTTGTCTTCTCTTTGATGCTTGGTCATTAGATTCGAGCAATTTAGCTTTATTTTGCCATGAAAATGCAAGGTTTGCACTCCTATCCTACCAAGGAAACAAAACCTCAAAGAATATACAAAACAAAAGACTAAAGATAGTAAATGACCCAAATATGCACTAAAAAGCATAGGAACGAGGCTAATTCGGGGACTAAATATGCTCAAATATTGATCAAATCAAATATCCCCAAACAGAACCTTTGCTCGTCCCGAGTAAAGAGGTGACAAAACTAGGACCCTTATTTAAACTATCCTACTAATATAGTTGACATGAGACAATTAGCGGGTCTCACTCCGCCCCTTCAACTCACAACCAGACAACCATGAGGTAGGATGCCTTCTTGCAAGGCAAGGTGGGTCTTGCCAAAATGGCGACACATCCAAACATTAAAGCACAAAAAATCAAGTAATGGATACATCTACAAATGAATAGCCACTTTCCTCACCTAAGTGGCGGAAATTATCTAAAGGGGAAGCAATTCAAGGGTACACACTTCTTCATAGATGCAATTTCTTCAAACTACTAAGCCTAGAAGGATACCAATAAATCACCTCTAAGTTGTGTCAAGCTAGGGTACCTTTGTCCTCAATCGTTAGATGCTTTTGCCAAGAACAGACTCCCTATGGTGTTAGAAATACTGGAGGATCGCGGAATTCCCCTTCTTGCCTACACAAGAAGAAGGGTCGTCCCCTCTCTACCATGCACAAAAGTGGATACGATGGATAAAGGGATCAATAGTATTTGAGTTTCATGTGGGAGTTTGATTTTGTTGTTGTTTTTCTCCTCAATTTCTTGTGGCATTTGACATTTGAGAACATTTTCTTTTGAAAATTTTCAAAGTCACCCCAATTTTTAACGAGGGTGCCTTATATTTGAAGCATAGGAGTTTTCATTTTTGTTACTCCTCTTTTCTTTTGATGCATTTGCAAACTTTTTGACTTTTCATTTCTTTTCTTGAACTCAAATTTTAGAACAATTTCTTTTTGTGCCCATTCCCTTTTTGATGACAAAATATATGGTAGAACATGGATGAATGATGGTTGCATGGTTTCAAGGGTCACCTTGGAATAAACGGTAGCCAAGGAGTTATCACACCACAAGGTACTCTTGACTAGGCCTTAATCCATGGGTCAAAGGATACTAGCATGACACATCCTAGGGTGTTTTACAAGTATTCTAACAAGCAAAGTCTTAAGAAAAAAAAGCATCTACTAGGGCCTATATACATTTGTCAAGCTTCCCAAGTAGACGGTTTCACAAAAAATTTCTAACATGCAACTATATGCCATGATGCAACTAATATTTATACATCCTAATGCATATGCTTCTACCAACTAGTATGCCAAACAATCGAAATGCAATCCTAAATTCACATTGTTTTTACCGCATCAATCAAAATAAAGCCACATAGTCATTAACATAAAGAGGAAAAAGGAATTGGAATGATCATACCATGCGGTCTTCAATATCATCATGTCTCGGATGTGGCGTAGTCAATCAATATGAACAAGGATGAACAAACACAATATATGCAAAACAATATATACAAGACTACACTAAAAAGGAAATGAACATGTTTTTGATTTTTTCAATTTTTTTAATTTCTTTGGATTTTTCGAAATTTTTTATTTTTTTGGATTTTGAATAAAAGTCAAGTTAGAATTTCCCATCCCCACAAGTGTATCGTCATTGTCCTCAATGGCCAATACGATAGGAAATTATGCAATGAATATGCATGATTTCTAAACTAAATGCAAATTATACTAAGCTACACTACATGATGCATGTGTTTTTGTTATGGCGGAGAGCATAATTTAAATTAGCTCCCGATGCATATGCATGGACTTCCCCAAACCAAAATAGACATTATTTCTAACGTCTTGAATTTTGGGGTAGTTCATGCACATGGAATGCAATGCATGAAACTAAAGATTATCATTTTGGATTTTACAAGTTGGGAACAATAAAAATGATCACCTTAATGAAGCCAAGGTGTTAGTCCTCCATGTTGCTAGGACTCCACAAAATAAATGATCAAGATAAAATAAAAACAAGGGAAGTAGACAAACCATAATGGAGGTGTAAGAGTGTAGGAGCCTCCAAAGTTTGCTAATCTTCACCCATCGTATCATCATCATCCTCTCTTGAGGTATCATCAACTTCCATAGATGTGGAATCGTGTCCACTCTCACTTTCACTTACTTGTTTTTCCTCACTTTCCTCTTCCTCTTCTTGAGCTTCTTCTTCTTGAACACCTTCTTGGACCTCTTCTTCTTGAACACCTTCTTCTTGAACACCACCCTCTTCAACAATCATCTCCTCTTCACCCGGTCTACTACCACTAGGAATGCTAGAAAAGAATACTTCCCTATCCGCCCAACTAGGCAAAGGACAAGACGGATCAAGAAGTCCTTGCCTAGCTAGATGTAGGAGGGGCGGATATTGGGCCTTGTAAGCATCCACTCTATCATCATAAGCTTGCTTGTGCATTTCCCTCATGAGTAGTGTCATGTAATCATTTTCCACTTCGACATCCTTGGGTTTGAACTATTGGTATTCAAATGGGTAAGGTGGGGTGATAATGGAGGAGGAGGGCTCATCAATCTCGCCTCTTTGTTGTTGAATAATATACTCGGTCTCCTCGGATAGTGGGAGAAGGTAGTTCGGTCGGCGAACATTCAATCGGCAAATCTTTGAAGGCAAGGTGAAGGATCTAGCTTCATTGGTTAACCACCCATATTTGGTGTCAAGAGAATGATGCTTAACCCACTTAAACTTGTGAATCATGGTGTCCATATCAATGAGATGGCCTCCTTTAACCGCGACATAAGTGTTATCTTTGTTGAAATTTGGGTTAAAGTGCTTGGCCAAGTGGGTAACTAGTCCTCCATTTACAATGAAAGTGGTGCCCTCTTTACCACAATCGACATTAAGTCATCGTTTAACCAAAAGTCTTAGAGCATTATATGGCTTAGTAAATTCCCTTCCTATGTTCAAGGCCGACTCCAGAAGAACACAATCGAGCTTGGTAAGATGATTAGTGCCATTTCTTGCTATCAAAGAATTCCCAATGACCTTATGCCACACTCTAATGCCCGGATGGTGGACTAGTAGAGCACGACAATCATGAAAGCGTACAAATTTCTTCCCGGAAATTGCCATCCAAAGAGGAGCAGGGTCATACTTGTCGGAGATCTTTGTATATTTTAGGGTATCGCTAAGGCCTAAAATCTTACTCAATTCGCCATAAGTGATGCGTCTATCAACATTTGCGAGACGAAACTCGATGTGGGTTCTAGTCTCTACCCTTGTGACTTTTAAAGAACTCAAAAATTCCAAGGTGAGGGAGGGATATGTCAATTCTTTCATGGTAAACAATTTACCCAATTCCATAGACTCAAAGAAGGTTTTGGTTTGTTCAAGAACACCCAATTTTGACAATGCATCTTCACAAATATATTTTGTAGGCATAATGGTCTTCTTAGCAAAGAGAACAAATTTATCCCTGTGAGAGTCGGAAGTGAAAGTTACCTCCGGATAATTAGATAATTTCTCAATAACCGGAGTTGTTAATGTTGTAGCTTCCATAGGGGGACCTTGTTGAACCTCCAACCTTACCTCATGGACTACCAATGCCTTTGACAATTGTTTTGCTTGAAGAGCTTGTTGCCTTTTTGAAAGTGTCTTCTTTTGGGGTGCCTTGTTACCTCCTTTAGTTCTTGCCATTCTTGATTACACCAAAGAAAGATTGAAATCTTCAATTTTTAGTGATACCTAAATCGATTTAGGATGAATGTTGTTTTATATCCTACAAAGGGACTCAAAAGTTGAAGACTTTGGTGTTTGAATCAATTGTTGTTGCAAAAGGAGTGATTAATTTTTGTTGTGAGGAAGTTTGGATTTGATTTTGTTTAATTTGGTTGGGTGAATTTGGTTTTGGTGATATAGAGGATGAGAGTTTTTGGGGTTTTGGGGTAGTGGGTAGTGGGTAGTGTTTGAATGTAGAAGAAATGAAAATGAATGAGAGAAGAGGGTTTAAAAGACCCGTTATGTTTGAAACAGCAGGGGAGGACGAGCGGACCAATGGTTGGGACGCTTGGATTCTTCGTGTTTTATCTCAGGGAAAGACTCCACAGGACGAGCGTCTTTCAGCAAAGACGAGCGGATTTTAAATTTGAGACGAGCGGATTTCTGGACGGACGCTCGGATTCTGTTACAGGGAGAAACTTTAAAATTCAACAGCAGAAAGACGAGCGTCTTTCCTGTAAGACGAGCGTCCAGAATCAGACGAGTGGATTCTCAATGAGACGCTCGGATTACGTGGTTCCGATTTTTTGAATTTTGCAGCTCTGCCAGACGAGCGGATTGTATCTTAGACGCTCGGATTCCTTGACGACGAGCGCATATTCCTTTTGGCCGCTCGTATTCTTCCTTGACCACACGGATTCATGTCCATCCGTGGGTACTGCATAACCCATGTCATTTTCATTCTTCAATTCTCGTGTTCTTCATTGTAGGGGCACTACAAAGGCATGAATAGCCTAGGCAGTTGCTATCCCCACACTAAATCAAAGCACTACACATTAATAAAATCATAAGTCCCTCCCTCACTTCTCTCAAAAATGATGAATGTCTTGATCAAGGCACAAAAATATAAATCCAAAAATGATAAAGAATGCAATGTAAAAATTGAAATGCAAGTTAGGGAGTTATAATATTTACAAATGGTGGTTTAGGGAGGACTCCACCAAACTCTCATCCAATGTGAGATGTCAAGGGGGCATGTTCAAGGTGTTGTTGATGTTACTCAACACCTTGAAGAAGTAGTCGAAAGCTTGTTCGTTATCATGATAAAGGTCCTCAATAGATTTTTGCACTTGTTGTTCTCCGTGATGGTCTTGGTTCATAGCATTACCAATATAGGGATTGAATATCCCCTCGAACTCATCATCCCAAAGACCGCAAACTTCGTCTACTTGATCATTAAAAATTTCTTGAGTTGATAGAGACAACTCTCCTTCTTTATTGTCTTGGCCAATAAGGCCATCCTCTTCACTTGTCATGGGTGAGCCTCAAGCTCTCATTGTTGCTATTTCCTTGCTCTTTTGATGGAGCATCATCAACTTTCTTTTTCCATTGGAATTTCGACTTCTTCCTATCATCCTTCCGGCTATAGTGATCAACCATAAAGCATAGTTCATGCAAACGGGGAGCTCTCATGGTCTTGTCAAGATTGAAAGTTATGGTCTCATCTTCGACTTCTAGAGTAATCTCTCCGTGCTTCACATCTATCACCGCACCCGCGGTGTGCAAGATAGGTCTACCTAGGATGATCGGAATATTGGAGTCTTCTTCCATGTCAACAATGACAAAGTCCACTAGGATGAAGAATTTGCCAATTCTCACGGGAACATCTTCCCATATCCGTAACAGTGTCTTCGTTGTTCTATCGGCCATTTGGAGTGTGACGTTGGTACATTTAAGCTCTTCCATCCCTAGCCTTTTACTAACCGAATACGGCATAACACTCACGCTTGCTCCTAGATCACACAAAGCCTTGTTGATCGTAGTGTCGCCAATGGTACACGGTATTGAGAAGCTTCCCGTATCTTTAAGTTTCGGAGGAGAACTCCCTTGAAGGATTGCACTACTCACCTTAGTGAAGGCGATAGTTTCAAGCTTCCGGATCGACTTCTTTATCGTAAGGATGTCCTTCATGTACTTTGCATAGGCCGGCACGTGATTGATTAATTCCGTGAAAGGAATCGAGACTTCTAAATTCTTCACAATTTCCATGAATTTTCCAAGTTGGTCATCAAACTTAGGCTTAGCTTGACGACTTGGGAATGAAAGTCTAATCAGAATAGGCTCCTTATCCTTGGCCTTTTCTTCACTTTTCTTTGAAACTTCTTCTTTTGTTGGTTCCTCTTCCTTAGAGTTTTGCATAACTCCTTCTTTGTCACTAGCTTCCACAACTTCATCCTCAACTTGCTTCTTTGGTCCTTTATATCTCGTACCACTCCTCAAGTGAATGGCACTAACCGTTTCATGTCTTGGGGGGTTACTTTGAGGTGGTAATTGCCCCTTTTGTCTTTGAGAGTTTGAAGATGCTAGTTGGGTCAATTGAGTTTCCAACATTTTTGTGTGGGCTAGGATGTAGTTGATGGTGATGTCTTTTGCTTGGCTATTTTTTTGCATTTGAGTGAAACATTCTTGTTGATTCTTTTGCATTTGGAGGACCGCTTTTTGAACATCAAAACCTTGGTCATTTTGTTGATTGTATGGATTTTGATTTTGGTAACCTTGGTTTTGGTTGAAAAAGGGTCTTTGATTTTGGTTTCTCATGGGAGGTGGGGTGTATGTTTGTTGAGGGTTTTGACCATTTTGGCTTTTGTATGAGAGATTTGGGTGGAATTTGGTGTTTTCATTGTAATAGTTGGAATAAGGGGTACCACAATTGTATGCTTGAAAAGCATTCACTTGTTCATTTTTTCCCCTACATTCACTTTGGTCATGTCCCAAAGTTCCACAATTCTCACATATCCCACTTGGGATTGATGAAGATTCTACCATGGCATTAACATGATGCTTTGGTGATTTTGAGGCTTTTTCAAGTTTAGCCATAGCCTTCTCAAACTTCAAGTTGATGGTATCAACATGAGCACCAACTTGAGCACCCAATTGAGTAATAATGTGTGAGTAAGGCCCCAGGTTGGTGCTGCAGACTTGTCTCTGGTGGATAATGTGTGAATTGGAAGGCCCTAGGCTTGGCCGCCGGTGGATAATGTGTGAATATCCTGATCCAGGGATTGGCGGGATATATGGGTGTCTCGGAGATGTGGATTGGTTGTTAAGCATTTGCTTATCTTGACTGTTATTCACATTGTGGGTTTTTTCATGTTGTGTAGATATTCCTACTTAACTGTTTAGTTAAAAGTGTATTATGTAAACATCTGTGATGAACTAATTATTGGAGAGCAGATTGACTGATTGGTACTAGACATTAGCTGACTGGGAGCTTGGGACGTGAGATGGAGGACAATGGACCGTATAGAAGTCTAACTCACTTAGACATGTTATTTAGATACTTCACTTATTTTATTTCCGCTACGAGATTGTATTTATTATTTCTATTCAATTACTTGGTTGAATAAATTGTAATAAGACCGTTAAACATTTATTTATTTAAAGTATTGTGGTTTGTTTCACTTTGTTATTCACTAACTCGGGCAATCCAAGATGGTAACAACTTCTTTTATCTAGTAATTCCTAATTAAGGTTCTTGGATAAAAGGGGGTGTGATAAAGTGGTATTAGAGCAAACGATCCTCATGCCTAAACCAATGAACAAATAATTAATTTAGGATGTGTCTAATAAAATGAATCCTGGGTAGAAACTTTTAAGAGCCCCTCTTAGTACGGTTAGGAAAGCGCACCTAATTTGTACCATGACCCTCTCAGTTTTGAACCGGATACCTTGGAGAAGGATAACTAGAGATGGGTAATTAATAGAATGTTGCTTAAATATGGGTCTCTGGATGCTTTAAGCTAGAAAATTAACCAATTTATTGCAGGAGGATAAATTGAAAGGTAAGAAAATTGGAATGGAGGATGATGGCCTTAGGCCGTGTATGGATGTGGATGTGGAGTTATGATTTTAAGTTTGTATTATCTTGTCAAAATGCCTTATGAAATATTTTGTAAATTGAATGAGTATGAGCCTGAATTGCGCAATATGAATGATTGGATGTTATCAATGTGTGAATTAGAATTTCATGTCTAGTGATATGCAGTATATGTTTTCCCGAAACCATGTTAGTTATTGTTATTTAGCAATAGAGTTATTTAGAGTGTGATGCCAAGTTACGACAATCTAGCATAACTGGAATACTTGCTTTGACATGTGACTTTGTAGAAATGTACTATGGCTGAAAACTTGATTTCTTATATTTTTACCCTTATTTGTTTTGACTGTCATTTGCCTGTTTATTATCTATGGACTAAATTTTAATATGTGATAGCCTTGTGTGTTAGTTTCATTTGCTGCTAGTTTCTTGCTTAGGGAATTTACGGTTTAGGAGAAATAAATGTTTTAGTGGACAGTGGTCCGAATGTTACTATGCAGTCATGTTTTCGACCTATAATTTTATAAAATTTGCCATTTAATATGTACTTATAATTTAAGCATGATTCTAACTTCGCTGTTTATAGGATTTGTTTACATTTTCAAATTCATAAGCCACATTAAATCTTGATGTCATTATATTTAATGGTGATTTTTTTGTAAGTTGACCCAGATTTGTACCGATATGCTAATAAAATTCTGTTCAGACCAATTGAGTTGGCATAAATCTGGGTCAACTTACAAAAAAATCACCATTAAATATAATGACATCAAGATTTAATAAAAATATAATTTATAAAACATATTTTAAAACTACTTTTTAATTTTTTCAGAGTCTGACTAACCACTAATCAAACCTTAAAGTACGGGGTATTACAATCTTCCCTAATTAAAAATAATTTCGTCCCCCAAGTTCACCCAAACTACCCAAAAAAATAGACACCATCATACCAATATGTGGACATGGGCCACCCGCGCATTGGTTTCGAGGCGGCGGCACTTCTCCCACGGGACCTTGGTTTGCCAAAGCACGTCATGGGCCGTTACCGATTTGGGAGGCATTGAAACTGGTGAAAGGTTGAATAAGCCTGTATTTGTGGAGTCGCCACCAATTTTTATGGAAAATTGGAACCGTTCGAATATTTCGCGTCATGTCACGACACAAAGTAATGACATGAACACTAAGAACTCGTTACCCTTAGCATTCTATGTTTAGAATGACTCTCGAGATGCCAATGGACACGGATGTCCAGAGATAACTGGAGTAAGGGGTGAGGGTATGTATTAGGAAGTTCTTTAATTTGAACACCTAATCCCGCCCGCCTCGATATCGGCCTCTACTAATGATTAGTGTAACACCCCGATTTATGAAGGAGCCTTTAGCAAGACATTCCCTAATAAAACGGACTGTTACCATCTCGGTTTCCCGAGGTAGTGAATAACAAATTAAACTCCAAGGCAAAATATATAATTACTTTAACTTAATTATTACAAAACCTCTTTTACATCAAATTACAAGGAACTAACATAAATGAAAGTGAAAGTCTTCTAAATGATGATCTAGCTACTAAGTCTTCTGATCCAGTGTCTCACGCCCATCAAGCTCCCAGCCTATCTCATAAACCTGTCAAGCCTGCTCCCCAATATTTGGATCGTCACAGGTGTTCACGAATACACAGGGTCAACCACGAGGTTGAGTAGGGAATACAATGAAACAACAAAATATGATATGCATGCTCCTCCGTCACCTCCATCTCCATCTCAACTCATATCTCATAACCCGGAACACCCACCATACCGATCCCCTAGACTATATATCGACCGTAGCCGATCCGCACTCGCACCGAGGACACCAGGGCAAGTCCTGCAGAACCCGCCTGGGCCTTATCACAACATCATCTTCACCACACCACATCACCACAACATCCTCCATCTCCAATGCATATGAATGCTCAAAAGAAATTAATGCAACACAATATATATATCTTTGAACTGATCAATCATAAAATCATGCCGGATACCAAATGTTGTGATAACATACTCAATACGATCAATTCAGTCAATCACCTTCCAAAGATAAGAATCATAACGTAAATCAACAGCCACGAAGCAAGTCAACGTTCACAGTTTGGTCATACGAAACACAAACAAGTCAACACAATTCAACATCAACGATAATAAGTCAAGTGTATTTCCCTACCTTTTCGCAATCCAAGCACACACAAGCAAACACTTATGATCCTTCACTTATCCATCACCTACATAACATAATTATGTATAATTACCATCTACTCAGTCAATTAATCATGCACATAACCTAGACTCATCATAACTTAATAGGAATATCAATTTAAAGAACAAACACGACTTTTCCCGATTTTCCCCGCTCATGGTAGACTCGGTATAAAATGAATAACTAATTCCAGAAAATTCGAATTGATGCAAGGCCAATTGAATTGGAACCCCATGAGTCTTAGCTACAATTTATATCTAACGTGGTTTTCTCAAATTCCAAACTTATCAAGGGTTTTCAGACTGATTTCCAAAAACTGACAGAAACCATCGCATAAAAAGTATTGATTCATAAAACGAGTTTGACAAATGATTCTTAAGTAAACCCAACGCCTAACTCATCTAAACTCTTTAAATTAAATACATGAAAAAGACCCAGCACCAATTCAATAACTAAATTATGGTTTAGAAGTAATCTTTCAGCCTCTACTGATTTGCGGACTTTTTAGATAGACGTTCACAAATAATTTCTTCAGGAAAAAATACACTGTGAAATGCTACCAATTTTCACAGGCATAAACTAGGCTTGGAATAAACATGAGTCTTTTCTTTAACTTTTTGCATCCCACGGCTTTAAGACAGGTAAAACACTCAAATAACACAGACCAACGAATCTGTAAATTGCTGTAACTATTCCATTCATTTATCTCATACAATTTATAATAAAAAACCCCCAAACCAATTCTAGGGTTACGAATATTATCCCAATACTACTATAATTATGCTAATAATTGAATAAAGAGGTAATAGGATAGTCTACTTACGAAATAGGATGAGAATAAGCTGAGAAATCGCCTCGCAATTCCTCACGCGGCTCCCTTCACACACGGCTCCCTCTTCTCTCTTTTCTCTCTTTTCTCATGGTTAAAATGAATATGGTGATAGGGAGATTAGGGTTTGGTTAGATGGGTTATACATATAGGATAGGTGCTATTAAGACGATACGGGCCTAGCCTAGTTAGATTAATTAAAACCCGAGTCACATAATTACCCGAGTCACAAATACACTACACGACCCAGCTGGTAACTCGGCCTAATATAATATCATATTAAAATACCGGGTATTACAATTAGGGAAATTGTTCATATTTGATATGTCGTTGATGTAATGCATGCAATGAAACAAACATAGATTAATCCTAGCATGTAAAATTAGACTATGTCGGTTAACACGTGTTTTAGCAAACAATTTGGTTGAAGTAAATGTTAGATTCAATACATGTGAATGTCATACAATTTAATCATACAACGATGATAAATGAATTACAAGAATTAAAAATTACAAGAATTATTTGACCTACGTCTAAAGCACGCCCAAAGACGGGATTTCAAAGAAGAAAATAAAAGGAAAAATAAAATTTGGAAATAAAATATGAAAATATAACAGATTAGAGGTGATAATACAAATAGTAGGTTATTTAAACCGTAATTAGGAGCTACGTTAAAGCGAGAAAGAGCTTAGGGACAGAAACCAACCCGGAGCAGGCGCAGCACCTGCTGCGTCCTCTGGAAGAGGCGCAGCACTTCATGCGTCTGTTCTAGAGCTGGGTTCTAACTGTGAAGTTAGAACCGCAACACTGTTATTGTTCGTTGGTAGATTTAAGATGAATTATCGATATTAGACTTGAATTAAAGTGTTTTAACGATTTTATTTATCCGAACAAGTCATAAAACGAATAAAAACGAGAAATTACAGCGGTTTACAGGATTATGATTATACGATGAACTCGTGTCGGAAATACAAAAAAGGCGAAACTTGAGGTTAAAGTACGACGAAACTGGACGAATAAGATTCGCAAGAAAACTTATGTATCAAATTAGGATTCCAGAACCTCCACATGAACAAGTCGAAACCCGAAGAATCGATTTGAATTAAAACGGCGAAAACCCGCAAGTAATGAATTACTCGGGATTAAGGACGAATTAAACATTCTAATTTAAAAGGGAATTGTTAAAACATGATTTGTATACTGAAACAACAAAAAGAAAATGAAGAATAACGAAAGAAATAAAAAAGAGAAATTTGCATGAAGTCAAGGAAGAAGAAGAAGAGCAGGAGCAGCAAGCAACCTCTGGAAGAGGCGCAGCAAGACTGCGATCCTTCGAAGAGGTGCAGCTGCTGCTGCGTTTCTTCTCGACGTCTGACCTCTGTTGTTTTGTAAAAAACGGTTTCAAAAGATGGATTTTAAATCGGTTTTCGAACGTGCTTTTGATATAGATCTACATTAATTGATACAAAATAAAAGTACAATAGTAAAATGGGATTTACACCCTCAGACTTACATGTTTGACGAAACGAGATTGACTAAAGTTATCGTTTTAGTGATTGCTCGACTTGAATATGCGTGGAAAGTGCCCTCGTTAGAGGATTTAGTAGATTAATTAGATTGATTAAACGGTGTAGTTGGTCAAATTGGGACTCAGAATGATCTGAGTTTATGTGGTTGATTGATCAAGCACGTAGGCGTCGAAAGGCAATAGCGTAGTCTAGAATGCAAAGAGAGAGAAAGAAGCGGCGGAACACTCGCGTGCCAAATATGGAGGTCGGAGGCCTCTATTTATACTAAACATATGGAAGAGTTTAGGAATGACACGGATGTGAAAATAAATCACAGAAATATTCTGAAAAATGCGAAAAGAGGGCTGGAGAAGAGGCGCAGCTACTGCGACCCTTGGAAGAAGCGCGACACCTGCTACATCATTTTCCCAGAGGTTTCCTCCTCAGTAAGAAAGAATTCCGCGTTTTATTATGGAATTTCGGTAGATATACACCTTCTTATTCCATGAAACACAATATTGCGGAAGATATTTACTTAAAATATTAATTTTAATTAGGAATAAATATCCAGAGAATTCTAGAACATTCCGACTCGGCATTTAAACGGTTTTTAGAAAATGAAGCGGTTTTTTGACCCGGACTCCAAATTAGCTCTAATTACTGTCAAAACGACCGTATCGGTGCATAGATGATCACCAAGGGGTTGACTCAAGTGTTTGAGCTATCACTTGAGGATGAACTTACGGACTATCATAAATCATTCCGCGTAACAAACATGCGGCCCAATCATCACCGGGTGGTTGGCGGGAGGTGTAGCAATGAGGTATCTAAACAATAGAAATGCTATCATTATTAACTAAAGCTAAACCAACCGTATTAAACATTCATATGTAAAATATAGCAACTCAAAACTTTAGTAGTATCACATTCTATCCACCTAAAAACAAACTTCGTCCCAAAATTTACCTAGTATGTAAACAACAACAAACTACTGACAAAGCTACCCCTCTAAAAGAAAGAGTTACGTCCTCGTAACTCCCACAAGCTCAACTCAATTGAGACACCAACTCAATCCTTGTAACATTTACTCGTAAATCCATGCCACAGAATTACCAAATATAAATTATTTTCATTTTTACCACATATCAGTGAACATAATGTCTGTGATCCTATCATTAACATCATGAAATCACACTATTAGAATATAATAGCAGAGTCGGAAAACACGGTAACGCAACTTTTGATAAAATCTTGTCGTTAAAGTACACCTTTACAATGTATTATGTTATTTAATATTGTTATAGTTAAATTTATTCACGCGAACGAGGATTTTATCAATAAATCTAATTAACGTCATACAATTTTTTTATGGGAATGATGATAGTTTGTACGATTAAGGTTTATCTAGTGTCCTTTTATTTCTATGTGATTGATTTACAAGCAAGAGCGGTATTTCGGCATATTTAAAAAGAATTATTATAGTAGTCCAATTTTAATAACAATTGAATTGTTATGTGTAAACTTGTCGAAATACTAGCGATGATGTGGATCATATGCCTTTGTATTATTAGTGAGCTAATCAGCTATAATTTTGTTAATGTTAATAGTAATTTGGTTGGTTTAGTTTTGCTAATTTCCACCTATATATTAATTGATTAATTTGTGCAAATAAATTATAATTTGAGACTAAAAAAAATACTTAGGGGGAGTTTGGTTCCGGAAAGCAAGGAAAAGGGAATAAAATCAACAAAGGAAAAGAAGGGGGATAAAATAGGATTACCTCAAATCTACCTTATTGTTTGGTATGTTCAACAAAGGAATAAAAATAACACCAACCATGCACCACCCATTTTATACTCAACTACCAATCACCACCACCGCCATCAATAGCCAAGGGTCCAAAAACACCTCCGCCTATCACCTTAACTAGCCGTTGGGAGCTGGTGCGCTGCTACCAGTACCAGAGATTCCCCTGCCATATCATCGTACTCAACCATGCCCCCATTTTATCTACCCGACCATCACAAACACCACCAAAAGCCTTGAAAAACTCTCCCCGACCACTGAAGTTCACTGCCCGGTGTGTTTAGAGGTGGGGCAATGAATTTCGGTGGAGGAGAGTTTTTCAGGATTTTGGGTGATGTTTATGATGGGGGTTTCGAATGACAGCGAGGGGTTGTAGGGCATGAGAGCCGTCGATGTAGGTGAGAGGCGTCGGTGTAAGTGGGCTGTAAGTGTCTCCGGCGTGTCATCTTTCGCAGGGTGGTAGTAATGACAGTTATTAGGTGGTAACGGAGATGTTGGTGGTTGTAGCGACTTGCGTTGGTGGTGGGCGATGGATTTAGAGATTGTATAGAAGTTAGAGACGCGGTGGCTGTGTTGGTAGTGGTGACGTCGTCGTGGTGGTGGTGGTCACAAGTATGGTGGTAGTAGTAGTGGTTTATAAGTGATGCGACTGAGGGAATGAGAGGTAATGCAATCTCATTCCCTAGAGGGGTGAGGGTAAGGAATTAGAGGGATATGGGGGTAAGAGAGGGGAAAACTAAATGATTAAAGGAGCCAAACAAACACCAACAAAAGGAATCTTTCACGTTGATTCTCTTTCCTTTCCTGAATACCCCCAACTAAACGCTCAGTTTTGATCTACATGAAACTAACCCGTAAGCACTATAACTAACTCGTTCGCTTACGATTTTTTTTTATCTAAACAAAGCCACCAAATTGAAAGCAACTCAAACTACTATTAAAGTATTTAGTTTAATATTATTGATTTTTTTTCGAAGAGTATTACAACCGGTTGAATAGCAAACCTTGAGGGAGTAATAATTATTTATGAAGCAAAATTTCAATTATCCTGATATTACGTGGATCCGTTTTGGGTAATAAGTTTCAATTCAACCCTATTTTTTAAATTTTTTTTGCTTAAAGAAATTTTTTGAAAGAAAAATTCCAAATAAGTTGCTGTTAACTTTTTTTTTCCTTATTTTTTTTAATGAACTACCATTTTGCTATCATTTATTTTGAAAAAATCATATAAACTCGAACCAATTTGAGCAAGGGAAATTAGAAGTCATAGCCTTATTCATAGGACATAAAGAGAGGGAAAAGAGTGCATTGGTAAAACAATAATGTGTGTGATAAGAAAAAAGGGCAGGAAATAAATGAGCACAAAATCTCATTGAAGACGGGCGATATCCGTCACAAGCTTGTGACGGATACCGTTTCCTCTCACAAAATGCCCATTGAAAGGTGAGTGAGAAGCACATGGGGGTGCCCACCTTGTCCCCAGAGGTCGCAAGCTTGTGACGGAATTAGTCCGTCATAAGCAAGACTAGTTGATGAATGAGGCTACGGAAGGAGAGTTTGAAACAAGTCAATTTAATTCCATTCCAAATTACTAACAAACAAATAGTGCACGTTTGTCTAAATAAAAAAAAAATAAAAAAGACTAACAAACAAATCCTTTCTCGCAACTTTTGCCGCATAAAACGTGTTTCTTTGTCTTCTTCTTAACATTACCTTTTCTCGTCTATGGCTCTATTCTCATCGCCTCTTCCTAATAGAGTAACACCTTTACTCCAAATAACGAGGACACCCTTCGATTACACCGTAAGATTATATATATATTTTTAAAGGTAATAAAATAGATTGATCATCTAAGTTAGGATTAATATATCGTATTCTTTTGAATGATAGCGGTAAGTTGAACTCATCGCCTTTCAAACCACCTCGAAAGAGTTGGACATGAAGGTCTAATAAAAGCCATAAAGTCGGCAACTTTGTTAGTTTCACGACAGCAATGTTTAATTATCACCTCATCAAAGAATTGAAAATCTAATTTTACATCCTTGATAATACAAGAAATTTCTCAAAGACTTTGCCAAGTACAACGGATTGAGTTGATAACACATAAATTAACACCTTCCACAATTAACTTTGAGATTACTAAATATTTAGCTGTTAAAATGCCTTATTTTAAAGTGAGAGCTTCCGCAACGAGAACACTATTAGAACTGCACTTTTTTGCTCCTAGCAAAACGACTTTACCATTCTGATCTCTTATGGAATATCCTAGAGCATCTTTATTACCATCTATTTTCGATCCATCAAAATTTAGCTTTAGAACCCATTTCTAGGTTTTTCCCACCAAATTTCTTCCTTACTAATAGTATTTCTAACTGACACGTCTTTATCAGCATTGTTAAAATCCTTATGTATAGTCTCATTCCAAATTTTAATGTTATTATTACATAAAAGAATAAGTTTGCTGATATTGAAATGAACATTATTAAAAATAATGTCATTTCTGTGGAACCATGCATTGCACCAAATAAATACAATCATAATGAAATTGTCATTTGGAATTAAATTTTAAGATGATCAAGTTTCGCTATAAACCTTTGACTTGCAATATTATCATTTTTTGCCAAAAAGTTGTTAAAGTTAATGATATTCATGTCTTGGATAACAATACCAATCAAGGACCATTTGAAAAAGAAATGATCTTTATCTTCAATTGGATGATTGCACAAAACGCACTGAGGTGGGGCAATTATATGATTTCTTAGAAGCTTACTTTTCGTAAGGAGACCATCAACACAAGTTTTCAAAAAAAAAAATCAATTTTGGAGGGACATTTAGTTTCCAAATCCAGTAAAATTCACTTGTCAATATTTTTATCGAACAAGTCTTGTGCTAACCATGTCCGTCATTTGGTAGAGAAATTTCCATCACAGACAAGCCCCAAAGAAGTGTATCTGAAATATCATTGTGCGGCAATGGAATATAAATTATCTGGTTAACAATATCATTATTTACTATACCAGATAACTTATTTACATCCCATTGTTTATCAGGGGTTATAAAATCTCCAACCAAAAGATTTACATCAAGGTTATTATGACCATCTATATTTCTAGTATGAAGATTAGAAAAAAACCCAATTGTCAGTCCAAAATTTGATATTGCTAACATTACCTACCTGCCAACTCAACCCCTTTCTAAACATATCCTGAATACTCATGAGTTTACACCATTGCCAAGAGCAAACTGAATTAGGCTTATGTTCAAAAGGTGAACAATTTCTCAAGTATTTCTTAGTTACCACTTTGACCCATATATTGTCATTTTCCATAAAAGTTTCATTTGAAGGGCTTTATTAGCTACGTCAGAGGATTTAATTCCTAATCCGATAAGAGACTTTAGCAAACAAACTTTATGCCAACCAATTAAATTACGAGAACGCAAGGAAGAATTTTTATTCCATAAAAAATCTCTATTAATTTTGTCTAATCTTTTATGAATATTTGAGGTAAGGAGGAAACTTTGCATTTGAAAGGTTCCCTTCGTGGCAAGGTTATAATTAACGAGAACCATTCGTGCTTGAGATAAAGAATTTGCTTCTCATTTCGATAATTGAGCGCGTGAGAAATTAATAATACTTTCAAACATATTTTTAGACATTGTACCATCAATTAATGGACAACCTAAGTACTTAACCAAATGAGCTTCTTCGTTCATACCAAGAATACCTCTAAAAGACTCACTGTAATACCCGCTTTATTAGGGACCTCTTGACTGATCTATTGACTATGTGGGACCCTTAGTAGAGATGAAAGAGGGAGTTATACCATATTCTATGTTGAATACTCGGCCTAGTTAGGTTCACTAGGCCAAGTAGCGTTGGTACTCGACCGAGTGCAGGGTACTCGGCGGAGTATGCTTTCTGACAGCGTGTTATTATATAACACGGAGGTTACGACATAGTTCATTTCCATGATACATTTCATCTTTTCTAAACCTAATTCTCTCCCATCTCTAAATTATCTCATCTCTCACTACTCAATCATGAGTTAACCTTGAACCCGAATCCGGGAAAGGAGATAGCTTATGCTTGGAGTCATCGAGTCGGGTCGTCGCCGCCTTCGCCATCTGAGTATGCTTCAAGGTAAGTTTGTCGATATTTGTTTATTGTTAGTCAATCTTAATTGTTTAGTAACAGGACATAATCATGGTTGTAGGGTAAGATGCGGATTCTTGCTTGGCGTGATATAATTGATGCGTTTCTATGGAATAGCGAAAAGGTAAGGTTTCCCTTGCTTGGCGTGATATGATTGATGCGTTTTATGGAATAGCGAAAAGGTAAGGTTTCTCGACTCAGTTTCAGTTTATGGTTGTTGTTTAATAATGTTATATGGTTATCATTGTTATGAGTGCCTGGTTGTGTTAATTGGTTACAATACTGAGATAGTGGCGGTGGTTGTTGGTATTATTGGTATTCGATTGTGGAGCCATTGTCGGGAGATGGTCTTCAACCCCATGTTCGTCTTTTATGGCTCCCGTCACAAGAGGGATGTGCACATTAATGATTTGAGTTCGCTCATTGCAATGAGTGGGGCTTAAGTGGCAAGGCTGTGGTCTCCCACTGGCGGTGTTAGCTACTCGTTATGATGGGAACTATTGGATACTATGTGGTTGGAGTGGCGGAGTTCGACAATCGTTGGTTTGAGTTTGTATTGTTTTGTTAAGTTGCTTTATTATACTGTCCTTGTATACTGTTACTGACTTGTATGGTGTGGTTGTTGTGTTTCTCCTTTTTGTATGTGTCTGCGGTGATGCATTTTATATTGCAGGCAAATGGTGAGGAGTGAGACTTTTCAGGTTGCTATGGTTTCTTTCTCGATGCAGCTGCTGGGTTGGAAAGGCCGTGTGACATAGAGTCGGTTTTTGGTCGATAGTTGTTTCACCAGTTGTATTTTCTTATTTTGTTATAGTTGAGTCCTTCTTCCTTTGTTTCCGCTGTAAGTTGTAAAGAGATTATTAATTGTTACTTTATGGTGTATTTTATATACTTACATCTGGCAACCGAGATGGTAACGCCCTTACTTATTGAGGAAGGTCTTGCTAAGGCTCCTTGGTAAGTCGGGGTGTTACAAAGTCGTACCAGAGCGACGAGTTTGAAGCCTGAACCAATGAACTAAATGAATGTGGAGTGTAAAATTAAAATGAACCTGGAGTATGTGTGTTGGGAGCCCTCTTATGTCGGTTTTGGGTGAGAAGGCGCACTCATCTCAGAATCTCGGCCCCAACATGCTTAAGCCAGCAACTCAGCGTGGGGTAAAAGTGTGGGATATGTGTGTGTGTGTGTGTGTGTGTGTGTGTGTGTGTGTGTGTGTGTGTGTGTGTGTGTGTGTGTGTGTGTGTGTGTGTGTGTGTGTGTGTGTGTGTGTGTGTGTGTGTGTGTGTGTGTGTGTGTTGGTGTTGGTGTTGTGATGAGTGATCACTTTGGTTTTCACATTGTATTATGGCATGAAGGTTGGAATGGTTATGATATAAGAGATAATATGTGAATGTGCACATGAACGAGCTTGTGTGGTTAGCTTTGAGTCCTATGTGTGTTAGTTATGATCAAAGGAGGAATGGGTGATGTCAACTGTATAGTATATAAATGTG
Source organism: Silene latifolia (assembly GCF_048544455.1). Lineage (NCBI taxonomy): Eukaryota > Viridiplantae > Streptophyta > Magnoliopsida > Caryophyllales > Caryophyllaceae > Silene > Silene latifolia. The sequence goes on along the minus strand of NC_133537.1, from coordinate 99,869,523 downwards.
TATATATTATCTGTGAATGATATAGGTGATATTGTTTCATGAAGTAATTGAGTGAATACTTAGATTCATATGATATTGTTAGTAATTCATGTTGGAGTATGTGTCATCAACAATAGTGCGATCACATTATTAAAACTCGTGATAAGAATACACAAGGGATGATTCATTTTTATACGTCAACTGATCAACATTAATCGGTAATGATTGGCTGACTAGAGTTTGACGTTACTGTCATTTGACGGTGGTGATCAGTTGATCCCTTAAGGTCACAGCTAAAGGACGATTCCTTTAATAGACAAATTAATTAATTGTATATTGATACAGATTAATTAATTTCTTAAAATTGAACAATTTACATATGTGAGTGAGAATATGAATCTTATTGTAATTCGATTAAATGAGATTCGTTTTAGTAAATAAAATGTTATATATTACTAAAATTTTTCTTATGAAACAATTAAATTAAGAATGATCGGTTAATTATAATTACAATATGTTGTAAATTATATTAACATGAGCCATTTTATATTATTGTAATCATGAATTACTAGTCAATTGTTATATATAATTGAATTAATATATGTAATGATATTTAACTGTTAAATATGTATTAATATTATTAATAACATGTTACATGTTACATGTTACACATTATATGACAAATTGACAATTGACAAAAATAAAATGGACTCCATATTACATAAAGGAACCGGTTTTTAGAAGGTAAATGGGGTGATATGGTTAATTATTTTATATTGTGGAAAACATAATGATTAACTTCTTAACCTAATCTACACCCTTGTTCTTTTGATAAGAACAATTTGATAAGAATTGTTCTTATTCTAAAAGATTCTGGTAGGACTTTGTTCTTTTGATAAGAGCATTGGGTCCTTAGACCACCCCCTACCCACCGGTTTTCCCCCTCTTTATTTGATAAGAATTGTTCTTATTCTAAAAGATTCATTCTTAGATTATTCACTTCTTACTTCTCTCTTTATCTCTCTAAAATAAGTTTTAGTAAAATATTGTTCAAAAATCTTATATTTAGATTACTAAAGGTAGTAATCGAAATAATAATAAGATTAATTTTAAGGTCTCTAATTATATATCTAGTTAATATATTAATTAGAATTAAGGGGTTGTCTTGGTGCAATTGAAAGGAGGTTCTCACACTATTGGGACTAAGGAGATCAACCATTTACTTTGAGCTCAAGAACAAGTTAAGATAGGTGTTCTTACTTGTGCCCTTAAAACCGTTTTCATCTTAGTAAGGAACCTTGTTCTTACTTTTCTATTTTATTATGTTATTCATGCATAAGATCAACATCTAATTTTATGAGATATTTAGATCTAAAATTAAAGGAGTTTAATTAGAGGGTTATAGAATCCTTTCAAGTGGTATCAGAGCGCTATGGTTGTTGCATGCATAATTGGTTTAAATTTTTTCCGAGTTAAATTAAAAACATATAAAACTAGAGATTTTATAATTTATATTATAAAGTCACTAAATTTTTTGCATGTTATATATTCTGGTCCTATAATATATTTAGGTCATTTTGATGATTTATGGTATTTTTTGGCTCATTTTAATGATTTTAGTAATTCTATTACATTTTATTGATTAAAATGGTGTTTAAAATGCTAAAAATGCTAGACTTTGTTTCTGACCTTGAAATTTTTTTATGATCTCATATGCATATTTTACTTATTTTATGTAAAATTTCATATAAAATTGATTTATTTTGCATGATTTATAATTTTTATAAGATACAAATGACATAAATGGAGGTAAAATGGTTAAAATTAGTTAAACTTCGAAACCGGCCATGAAATTTTAATATATTGTCACATGCACATTTTACTTACTGGTTGTAAAATTTGAGATGAACTTGATTCACTTTGCATGATTTATGAATTTTTTAGTGTAAAAATGACATAAATGGTGACTATTTTAGCAAAAATAGCGAAAATGAAATACATGGCATGAAAAAATGATTTTAGGTTCAATTATTATCCCACATATCAGATCTAAAGTTGGAACATTGATTAGTTTAATTTTCATATGCTTTAGATGTTTTATTTGATAAAACCGATAAATAGCAACTATATTTTTTCTCGAAATAAATTCGAATAATTTTAACCTTAATTTTTGACATTATGAGTGTCATAGAAATGTTCCAGAATGTTCAAAAATTTAAAATTCAAAATTTGAAATTATTGTAATTAAATTTGAATTTATTTCATAAAAAGTTATGATTTTTATGGTCTATAATGAGCATAAAAATTAAATCAAGTTGAATTATTGTCAAAAATTCAGTAATGACTAATTTTTGAGTCCTAAAAGGTTAGGATAATTAACTTGGACTAAAATTTGATTTTAGTATTATTTTGTGATTTTAATAAGTTAAAGATCGCGAATATCCATAAAACCGGATTATATTTACGATATAAGTTTAAATAGTGCGATTTGGCACATAGTTTGGCATGTTAGATCATATAATAATGCTGTATATTTCATTGATGAATGTCATATTTTATTTATGTAATTTTGAATTATGTAATTTTATCTTAGTATGGCCTTAGTTTTAATCGGTATTACCCGTAATGTAAGGGATTACCGATTCGGTTGTTATTTATTGTGATCTCGTATCACTTTTATATTGTTTTATTAGATATTATTTTACAAATTTATAATAGGAAGTGTTATGTACATTTTATTATTTAATCATTTGTAATTCTGGAGTTTCCTAAAAGACAGTGCCATTCGGAAAGGAGTTCCGATCGAGACGGTGTCTATCCTTGGGAGGCGTATCACGTGAAGATTCAAGGGACCAAAGGAGTTGGTTTCCGAATTTGTAATAGAATATAAGATTTTCTATTTTAGGAAAGGCCATACTAGCAAATTTATTTTACTTTATTTCCTTGCTTTATATGTTTGCATGCATTGCCAAATCGCCATTAACATCACATGCATTTTTATATATTTATATCGTCTTTTCGACCGTGTCGATTATAATTATCGTTAGTTCAGTAATATAGTTCACATAAAAGTGATAGATAATAAATCGACAAGACCTCTCACATATTTAAAATTGAGATTAGCCTTTCCAAATAGTAGGACCCATGAATCCATTTGACATTTGGGGTAGATTCGGTTTCCCGGGGTACTTTCATTTTTCATTGGGTAAGTGGGGTAATAACAAGTTATTACACGCGAAATTTGGTTGGACTCAATGGGACATAAAGACTAGTCTTAAGTTCCGGGGCTAGAGATGAACTTAACGTATTTTCATCGACCGAGAGTTCTAATTGTAGAATCGGTTAAAGAGTTAACCCACCGAGTTATATTAAAGAGGGATGTATCGGTTTCCCCGTGCCCGAGTTAATATGGATTTGGATATCGAAATCATTTATAGAATTGGGTGGAGGTCATTATATAAATGCAAAACCATGCTAAAATGTTTTCATATTTTAAACGATGAATGTTTCTTTTCCCGTTATTTCGTTGCTTTATATTGTTCTTTATCATCGCTCCTACTCATATACGATATCATTCGATTGTAACATGAGTCTCCGCTAAACCACTATTACTAACGACTAATAGAATCTCTTTCTAAATCCTCAAATGAACCATTTAAATAGAGCATGGACTAGTTCCATAGGAATCGTTCTATTCTATAGAATTTCATAGGAGTTGTCCTATGTCATATAAGATTAGTATCTTAAATTCCTAATATGCCTATGTATGATTTCTTGTGAAGAAATATGAATAGAAATAATAATTAATCAAAATATGTTTTGATGAATTCTTCTATACATTCATGGTTCAACAATCTTATTGCTCAACCTAAACACTTGTCATCAAGCACTTAAGTTGTTAAGAAGATCACAATGTTAAATTGGAAAATTAATTTGTTAGAAATTTTGATTAATCAATTATCTTAATAGAGTTAATCCTTGTGAAGGATTAACTAGGAATTTATATGAAGAGAAATCTTCATCAAGTAGAAATTCTTGAAGTTAGTGGGAGCAATAAGAAGTAAGTACCTATCTTAATCGTTAAGGATAGAACTAGGATCGAAAGAGAAGATGTTAGACACTAAAATAGATACAAACTCCAATAAGTAAAGATCAAGGAAGGTGGCCGTGTGACTCCAACATATTTCTTCCTGAATATCTATGACATTGATATTGCATTCCTGCCAATTACCACATCATGAGTATTTGATACAAATTTGTGAATTATGTTAAAAATTGCCACATTTCATGATTATGAAATATGGCAAAAAGATGTCAAAACCATCTTTCTAAATGGGTATTTAGAGGAGGATGTGTTCATAACACAATTCGAGGGTTTTGTAAATCCCTAGAATCCTAACATTAAATAATCGTATGACCACAAGCAAGAATAAGTTCAGAAATTTCCATGATTAAGTTTATGGTGAGACCATACAAATCAAGGTAATTATATTCAAATTAGAAATAAAATGTTATATATATACAATACTTGAGTTGGTGTCCCCAAATTATCTCATTTCTCGATTGAAAATCGCATTAAAACTAGTTTTGACAAGTATCCCACATCATTTGATTGTGAATCTCATGAAATGTGCGTATCTTGTATTCAAAGCAAGATATTTTCGTGACTTTTCTTGAAAAGTATAGCGAATAGAATAAGTTATTTACCAAATTACACTTCAATGTGTATGGTCGAATATAATTTCAATCAGAAAAGGTTATTACTTCTTCATCTCTTATACCAACTAACTAGGTAGATACTTGGTATCCACTTAATGAGGTAAGAAGAGAAATTCTTTGAATAAGTTCAATGAATTCTTCTTATGAAGTATAAAAACCAAAGTTTTAGTACTTTGTTAAAATGAGGAACAATAAAGTGATGACTTTTATCTGTACCAAAAGAGAGTGACATGGTATCACAACTTCACTTTCATTACGATATAATTGAATCTTTACTATAAAGTTGGAAGTAGTTTCTATCACAATTTGTCTAGTATTTATTTATTCCATCAAAAGAAAACATAGTTAAAGCAATCAAGTACAATTCATATATGATATGATTAGGCATGGTACCTAAGTTGTAGCTTGTTTCGGAAGAAAGTATATGGCTTTAATTTATAACCCAACTATCATGAGAACAACAGGTTTGTGGCTCGTGATGTTGTCTTTTGAGAAAAGAGGATTATTTCTGAAAGACAGAGTGGGAGAAAATGTTCAAGAGCCACAAACTGAGAATAAGACGTAGGAAGATGTTCCTTCTTGGTCAAAATCAGTAATTATTTCTTCGAAACCTAAAATGGACAGGAGTCATGTTACCTTTTGAAAGTAAGAAACCTGTAACTTCTTAAAATGCTTTATCTAGTCTCAACTCCACAAGAGTCCGAAATAAGCATAAACATGAAAATGTTTATTTAGCTTGGTTGGTTGGTGGCAAAGGGTTTTGCATGCAACAACAATGCTTCATTGTATTCGGATATGATTTGAAATAATTGGATTTTAAAATCATCTTGCATGATTTTTGTAAATCGCAACTATCCTAAGGTAGGATACAAACTTAAGAAGAAATCTTAAGTAGAAGTTAAGGAGTTTAATTTTTATGTTTTGATCATGTGATAAATCTTTCTCGAGTTGTCGATTAGTTTTGTTTATACATGGAGTTTAGTGGGAGTAATGTGGTGCTACTAGTCTTATATGTAAGCGACATATTGATCATTGTGAATGATGAAAGACTTAGGAGAAGAATAATACATCTCTAAGGTATCAAGACCTATAAAGATAGATCTAAGAGGATATTAGCATAAAGTTAATATTCTTATGTTAATAAGAATCTTAACGAGTTCAAAAGTATTGAACATGAAGAATTTGAATCCACATGCTTCCGCTGCGAGATTAATTCACTGCGATAAGATGTATTACCATTCTTAAACCTCGTATACTTGGAGAATAACGAGATGTTACAAATTGAATCTTTGAGGGAAGTCTCTATATAGCCACATAGTTCATTAGTTAGTACTCAGGAAGTACTAAGGATATGAGGCTAAGCAGTTAGAAATGAGATGGTTTTATGTGCAAGGAGTTACACGAAAACCATATTCTAAACTCATAAGGATAATTGGAGAACCATCTTGGCTTTAATTGTAAAGGAGGATGTCTGCTAGAAATGTCCTAGGCAGTTGAACAATGAGATATATACAACGGAAATTGAATACACATGCAATAATAAGATATGCAAGAAGGAAGGGATGATATTAGGATTCGGTTTTGTGAATTGGAGGAACTGTAGTAGTTCGTTCCAATAAACGAAGGTCCTATCCCTACTCGCTGTGAGGACAGTGGGAGCTATCCTACGGCAAAAGAGCCTATGTCTAGATTGGATCTAGACACGTAATCAAGGGTTTTATAATAAAGATTATACATAACAAAGGGAAAAAGTATATAGTAAGGTTAGGAAAGTGCAAGGTGTTACTAAAACTTTCTAACCAAAGCCTTTTCATAGGCTAAGCATGATAGGTCATGCCATTTCAATTGAGTTGAGATGTATAGTTATATACAATGTTAAGTATGGATTATAGATTATATAGTCATTGATATGGTAGCAATTTTACATATGTGATAATGCACTCATCGTTTGAGTTTTATTCAAAACTCTTTTCTTATAATACTTTGTTTTCAAAATAGGTTTTCGAGACAATATTGAACCCTATTAAAGTGAACTGGATTAACATAGTATTCGTCCCTAGTCACTTATATGAGGTGACGTCTCCTAGTGACTAGAATATGAGTCGATTGATGGCAAGTTCAAGTGCCATAGGGTCATAAGAGATGACTAGTCGATCACATAGGCAGACTGTATGGGACACTCTGTCAGGCAGTGACCGCTTATAGAGTTCTTGTAATTCGTATAGACTGGTCGTGGCGAGAGCTACTATAGTATTCTTTTGAGTCAATTCTTTGACTAGAGACTGTTTGCCCAAGTTGGCACAATTTCTGAGTGACTTTAAATTATGCTCTACGACTTTCGTAAATGACGTCAAATGGGCATCTTTTGGGTCATGATGAGTTGTGGCTAGACAAAGAGAATAGTGCGATATGAATGTTGGAGTAAGTGTCCCCGACAATAATGCGATCACAATTGTTGATCATATTGATCACATATTTAAATCTCATACCAAGAATACGAAAGGGATGATACATTACATATATAGTCAACTGGTCCACACATATCGGTAATGATTGGCTGGCTAGAGTTTGACATTACTGTCGTGCGACGGTGGTGATCAGTTGATCCCTTGAGGTCACACCTAAAGGACGATTCCCTTAATTGAAAAGGTTAATTAATTGTATGACGATACAGATTAATTAATTCCTTAAAATTGAACAAATTATTATAAGAGAGAAAAATGACATCTTATTATAATGTGATTAAATGAGATTTTATTTAGTAATTTAAGAAGTTATATTACTAAAATTAATCGGTGTTTGCGAAACACGCGAGATGAGAATGATAAGTTAGTTATAATTACAAGATGTTGTAAATTATACTAACTAGTAATTAAATGACCATTTTATGAGAAAGTAATCTTAAATTACTAGTCAATTTGTTAAATATGATTTATTTAATATGTAAATGATATTTAATTTGTTAAATATGCATTTTAAATTAAAACATGACATAAGACATGTCACATGTCACATGACATACAATTGTACAATTGACAAAAATAAAATGGACTCCATACTACACACATAAACCGAAATTGGTGGGCATTGTGAGATGTTTTGTCTTTTTCCATTTGTCTGATTCTTTTGTCCAATATGCTTGATAGTGACATGACTATGGACAAAGGCTTACACATTTGTCTTGTGAAGACAAAAAGAAAAAGAATTATGGTCTATAGACCACATGAGGCCACCGGTTTTTGTGTACGTGCACAGAGAGATTTTTCTCATTTTTATTCATTCTTACATATTTTTATGAAAATACCTCTCTCTCTCTCTTGTTCTTCATAAAAGTCCCTTTTATGAATCTAATTTGTATGAATCAATAACTAATAATACTAGTAGTAGTATATGAGTATTAGTAATCAATTTTAAGGTAAACCACATTACAAATATCTAGTACATGTTAGTTTGTGGGTAAGGGATAGTCTTGGGTGCTACTAATTGGAGGGCTTCTATTTTGAAGTCATGAATGTTCATCCAATATTGGAAAGCTCAAGAACTAACAAGAAGGAGATCTTGTTGGTGCCCATTTGACCGAAATTTAAATGGTGAGAAATTGATTTTCTTATCTCTTCCTATTTAGTTTGCATGCATAAGATTTAAATTAATTTTATAACTAAATTAATTTGTAACATATAAGAATATGTTGTATAATGAGATATAGATTTCTAACAAGCAGTATCAAGAGCCTTAGGTTGTTTGCATGCAAATCGGTTATTGTTTTTCCGAGTTATACGATTAACATATAAAACTTATAAATTTGTTTTTATTATGATATATCATGAAATTTATTATGCATGTTAAAGTTTCTGATCCTAAAATGTATTTAGGATTTTTTGGTCAATTTATGGATTTTTTTATTGTTCATTTTATTTAATAATGGCATTAAAATGTGATTTTATGATAAAAATGTCAGTTTCGGACTAAAATTAGCTAAGCTTCGAATTTTCCAGTGGTTTTTGGATATGTTTTCACATATATTATTTTTAGATGATCTGGAAATTTTCAGAATTTATGGAGTTTTTATGCTCGAAATATGGATTTTTCATGATAAAAATCGAATTTAAATGAAAAATAGGTTAATATGAGATAAATTTCGAATCTGGTCATAGAAATTTAGTATGTTGTCACATGAAATTTTAAAAGATGTGTGTGAAATAATAGGCTATAATGAAGTGTTCATGCATGATTTATGAATTTTTGATGAAAAATAGCATAAATAGTGACTTAATTAGTGAATAATTGCTAAAACATACTTCATGACTAAGGAAAAATGTCACATGTTGCATTTTATTATCTTTTTCAGATCTAAAAGTGAAAAGTTGATAAATATAATTTTTCTTATATTTTTATGACAATCCTATATATATATATATATATAAAACTGGGTTGAAACGCTGTGGATGCGCCACGTGTCAACCCAGCATTAAATACAAGTATTAATTACAGCTGAACATTAAATATAAACATAATAAATGCTGTATAAATCTCAGCAAAATATATTATAATTTAATAAATTTTATTATAAAATTAAATTAAATAATTAGGGTGATTTGATTCTAAATTTATTAAAAAATTATTTTGATATAAATTCTAAAACGTAAATAATTACGTTCATTGCGAAAAATGCTTCAAATTGAGTATAATTTTCATTATATTTATTGAAATATTTTTTATTTGTAGAAATGATTAAAGTGAGTGTCTCATAATGTTTTATGTTTACGTAAAAAGACATTTTGAGAAAGTTATAAAACTTAGTTTGATCCCGTGAATTTTCACAAACACTAAGTTATAAAACTTAGTGTGATCCCGTGAATTTTCAAAAAGACATTTTTGAGAAAGTTATAAAACTTTATATTATATCTATATATAAAGTTGGGTTGCAACAATGTAGATTAGACATGTAGCATGCAAAAGAAAATAAATAATTGGAAATTGGAAATAATATAGTACTTTGAAATATAGTAGGTACACAAATTAGTAACTTACTGTAGTATGTAAAGGAAAATGATAAATTGACTAGAAATGAAATGAGGTGTACTAAATTACTACGCACATTCCCAATGTATGATTTATCTTCCGATACTCCGTATGAGACTACGAGTATACTATTATGTGCAATATTTTGTTTCAATGTAATGTCAATAAACAATGTTCAACGCACATTTTCCCAATTTTTCATTCAAAAGAGTGGTAGACTCATCATTGAATGTAACTCATATTTTTTTATTGACTACTTTCTCTTCATCCACTTATTTACCCTATAAATTTATTTCTCTCATCAGATTTGAGTCACATCCTTCTTTTTCTCTTTATTTTAAGAAGATTTGCAAAAAGCTTCAAATAAAAACTTAGCATTTACAGTAGTCACATTGATCATTTCCTAAATGTTAAATGTTTTTTATCATTGATTTGAGTATCATCGTCTAAGATCAAGATGATCCATTAAAGAACTTCACCGAACCCGGCCTCGCTCCTGGCAAAATGGCTGCCAAATGCATCGGAAATGATAACCCTTTATTTCAAGGAGAAAACTGAAATTGGTCATACTTCCCATGAAAAACAAATACTATACAACTTCAGTTGTTCAATGAATAGCAAAGTGGAATCACACATTCACACATATATGGTGATATTATTAGGTTCAAGTGCAAGATCAACTATGAGTTCGAGTGAGGACAATTCCCTTACTAATATGATTCTATATTAGTTGTGGATAATTGAATATGTATATATGTGTATGATGATGTTCTCTAAGAATTACAACCAAAAAGGGAAGTTAATGAGATTAGAGGTTTATATTTCCTTATAGTAGAATGAAGGTCAAACTACCAAATTTTCACTTTGTCTTATTTATTCGAAATGCTGCATCCGTTTAGTTATGCATTCTTTCTAAATGTAAAAATTTCAATGGGTTCAATGAATAAAGAGTTCTAAACGGCTAACAATTTTGCATAACAAGCGGTATAGTTGTTGAATAAGTTCAAAACAGTTTGAGAAAATGGTGTAAAAACAATCGAGTTGGTGATGATTATGCCAAAAATAAAAATATGGTACAACTTTTATTTTATACATCCATGCTTCTTTTCTTTAATTATGCTTATTAATTTTATATATATATATAGGCTTCTTTTCTTTCATTATGCTTACCCAAACTGAGAAAACAAAATCTAATGTATAAAATAGTTGATATTGATACTCCGAACAATTTTACGAATGTTGCCACTATTAGGGACTACTGTATATAGTATGGAGTACTAATGTTTCTATGAGTAACGAATTTCCCTATTTCTTAGAAAAAACGAAATGGATGTTCATTACTTCGCAACTCTTCAGATTCTCTAGGCCTAATCGAATGGTTGTGAATTTACTTAAAAATGAAAAGGGTTAATGAGTAAAATGGGAATATAGTATATAATAATAATAATAATAATAATAATAATAATAATAATAATAATAATAATAATAATAATAATAATAATAATAATAATAATAATAATAATAATAATAATAATAATAATAATAATAATAATAATAATAAACATCTTTGTGAGAGAAAATGGACAACAAAAGAAAACGGAGAGAATCCTCTTCCCTCATAGCTTTACAATTAGTAATTGTGTATACATTTTCAAGATGCTTAAATGCTCATCGCAATTTTACAAGTGGAGTACAAAAGTAGTGTCTTATACAAATATGTTGAAGTTTCAATGGTTTTTTTCAAAACGTCATTTCTCGCTTTCAAATAGTTGAATTTCCAAATATTAAGAAGTTTACTCAATATGTAATGTTAAATTGGTAAAACTTTTATGTCACAACTGGCGATAAATTGTCTTCATAGAAACTATGGAGAAAATAAAATACTCCCTTCATTCAAATGAATTTCATATATTTTATATTTATATGTGAAGTATATTTTAACAAAATTATAAAATTCATTTGAAAAGAGAGAGTACAGGAGTCAAAATAAGTTAAATAGAGGTGTTTATGCGTAATAAGTTAAATAGTGGTGAGAACCCGATGATTTAATAGAGGTGTTTGTGAGAATTTTTATGAGGCTTGGTGTCGACATGTCTTTTTACGTAAACATAAAGCTGTTGAATCGACACCAAGCCTCATAAAAATTCTCATAAACCCGTGAATTTCACGGGTCACAAACCTAGGTAGAATCCCGTAATAAGTTAAATGTGAGATTTTGATAGCTTTAAATAGTGTGATAACGAGTATGTATGTACACAGTGATCGCGAGTGCATTTAAATAATCAAAACAAAAGTAATGATTATAAAATAATATAGAATTATAAACGACATGAAAAAGTAGAAAAGGTGTTATATTTTTCTTTAATATCTTCAATTAAAATATGTATACGTCGAGTATAAATATTGATCATGACTAGCTAAATATTACTTTTAGTTAAATATTTTATATGGCATTTTCTAAATACTTTGAAGTTAAACCTCAAAATATATTACTTAAGAAAGTTTAACCTATTTTATTTACAGGTAAACTCTTAAACATCATTTATATATAGTTGTTTAAAAATACAAAAGGTGCAATTCTTATAGATATGTTTGACACATAACACGTGTAAGACACAATGAAAACATTTGAATAAGTTGAGTTTGAACTCTATATGTTTGATACATTAATATCACACGTTATAAATAAAAAAAAAATTATATAAAATTATATTCACATTATTTTGAACAAATATTAATTGATTTGGAACATAAAGTATAGTGAAATGATATAATTTGAGAACTTAATGTTGATTGTTGCATTATTCGAATAAATTTTATTTTAATTAATATGATATTTGATCAGTCATAAAATAATTTATAAACATTGATCATACATAATTAATTATCACTTATTATTAGTTTTAATTAAAACGGTATGTATTTTATTTTAAAACATTGAAGTTAAACCTAAAAAATTAAATTTGAGAAAAATTGATTTATTTTTATTTATAGTTAAAAATATTAAAGGTCATATACAATTTTTGTTATTTTTCTTCAATTATAATAATAAAATTTTAAAACAGGTCGCGCGAAGCGCGGGATACTACCTAGTATTTGATAAATCCGATAAACCGCAACATTGTTTTTTCCCGATAAGTTTCGAAATTTTTAACCTAAGTTTTTTGAACATTATGAGTGTCATGGTATTTATACAGAATGTTCATGAGTTTAAATTTCAAATTTCAAATTTATTTGAAATTTTTGTGATTTATTTGAAGTTTATAGCATTTTATTGTAATTCTTGAGTCCACTAATGAACAATTTTAAGAAATATAAGTTAATTATTGTCAAATGGTTAGTGGAAACTAATTTTGAGTCCTAAGTTGGTTAGGGTAATTAACTTGTGCATAAATATGAATTTATGTAATTATTGTGATTATAAAATGTTGAATCACGCAAATCCGTAAAAACCGTTTAATATACGATATTGGCTCCATAAAGGCGATTTAGCATAAAATTGGGCATGTTCCTACATATTATAATGCTGCATTTTATTTATGATTGTCATAATATTATTTTTTTTTATGTAATTTTACTTAGTATGGCCTTAGTTTTTAATTGGTATTACCCGAAATGTATGGGAATATCGATTCGGTTGTAATTTATTGTGAACTCGTATCACCGTTTTGTAATTTAATAGATTTATTTTTTTTTCAATTACAAATGTATAATAGGAAATTATGTAATTTTTTATATAATTTATTTATTCCGGAGTTCCTTGAAGACGGAGTCACTTAAGGAAGACGATTCATGAAGACAGTGTTACCTTGAGATGCGTGCCAAAACCGAAGTTCAAGGGACCAATGGAGTTGGTTTCCAAATTTGTAATAGTTTATTATATTTACTATTTTAGGAAGGCCATACTAGGATTTAATTTATGCTTTGCATTTTATTTATATGTCGCATGCATCGCTAAATCGCCATAACTAAAACATGCATTGCCATTTTAATCGAGTTTATCGACCGTGTCAATTATAATTATCGTAGTTCACCGCTTTAGTTCACTTAAAACGTGATAGATAATAAATTGACATGACCTCTCGCTAAAAATAATCAATTGAGACTTAGCCTTACCAAAAATTAGAAACCATGAAGTACCGGTTTATGAAAGGGAGTTGAGCCGGCTTTACCGTAAGACAAACCTTGTTACGTTGGTGAAGTGGGTGATAAATGTCTATCCACCGAATTCATGTTGACGAGGGATGAATCGGCCCTACCGTGCCCAAATTGATGTGTATTTGGATCATGGACACATTTATTCGAAATTTGGATTGAGCTTAACGGAAGTATTCGTGACCGTAGTCGCATGTGTTCCGGGCTAAAGATAAATGTTAATGTAATTTTATCGACCAAGAGTTCTAAAAGTAGAATCGATTAAAGTGTTAATCCACCGAGTTATATTGATAAGGGATGAATCGGCCCTACCGTGCCCAAGTTAATATGAATTTGGATCTTGGAATCATTTATCATAGTTGGGTAGAGGTCACTATGTAAATGCTTTACTTGTTATTTACAAGTATTAATAAAACGATAAATGTTAAGTTTTCCACTATTCCGTTATCATATTGTTCTATTTCTTTACCACAATTCATATACGATATCATTTCGATTTTTGATTCAAATCTCCATTAAAACATCGTAACTAAAGACAAATATGAATTTGCTTCTAAAACCTCAAATTTACCATTGCTAAGGATCTCTTGTAAAGAGTATAGATTAAAGTTATTCATTATCAAACAGGTTTTTGATTCTTGACTAACATATCTACTTACAATAAATTGTTTCTCATATGCTTAATTAAATTAAGTACCTTGAAGCGATAAATTGTTTTTGTAATTAGATTTGTCAGAATTCGTAATTGACCAAAATAACGCAACCACTTCAATGAAAGTTTTAAGACTAAAACGATTAAATTGAAGAGTAGTCTTCATAAGGTTCAACTTTGCTTCTCTAAGTAAAGACTCATTGCAATGAGTGGGAGCATTCCCTTAAACCGTTAAGAAAAGGACAAGGTTCAAGAAGTAAAGATTATAATGGAATTGATACAAGGTAATGTTAAAAGTAAAGTTATTGAGAATGACGATACTAAACCTATCAATCCGGACCAATAAAGTTTCCATTGTCTTAAATGTTGGACACTAGAAAGGAAACTACCCCAAATTATTGAAGAATCAACAAATTAGTTGTGGGACATCTAATGGGATCTTCTTCTTTAAATGTTTATTTGATTAACAGAAATTTTGCTAGTACTACTTCGTCAATATTAGAAACCAATGGTGGTTTTCATCATTGTACTTGATACATAGGATGATTAGAATATGACGACTAGCAATAATGATGTTGAGAGATAGAGTCATTGTGTATTCAATCTAGTTTTTGAGTTTAAAGTTGTACTTAATTGTGACGATTAAGTGCATAAACTCTAAATAAGAATATAAACTTGTTAAGATACGAAAAGGGTTTCACTTTTGTGACCCTACACACCACGATTTGATGTATGGCTAGCCCATTATCAAGGTGAGTATATTCTAAATCATACTAGAATGATATATCATGTAGATGATGCAAGACTCAAATTGGTAACCCAAGATTAAACCTTAAATTCTGGAATGATGAACGCAAAGAGTTATCAAGTACTCTTGAAACCAATAGATTGTTAATCTTATGGTATATGCGTATCTTGTATTCAAAGCAAGATGTCTCGTGCCTTTTGGTTGAAAAGGAGATCGAGAATGTAAATCATTGATACATAATAGGTTGATCATTTACGTTTATCAACGATTTAAGTTGACACTAATGTGTTCACTTAATAAGATAAATAGAGAAATTTTTGAAGAATTTCAAAGAGTTCAAGGAATCACGATTTAATCGCGATGGGATTATCAAAGTGAAGACTTTGATATAATCCAAAGTAAATGTGATATAGTATCACAAGTTAATCTCTCTTAGCTTAGCATACATTATGGGATAATGTGTGGTTGGATAAAGAATTCAAACGCTATTCGATGTGGTTTGGATTTCAATCAAGTTACCTTGAGTTACTTGACCCTTTTGGGGATTTTATATTTTGTCTAAGTTATTTTTCCACTAAATCTAAAACAAATCATATGAGATATGAAATGGTAAGGTACCATGTTTGTAAGTTTTCACAAGAAACAAATGCTCATTTTTCCCTTTCAATTATCACGAGTACGACGGGTTTGCGGCTCGTGAAGCTGTCTTTCTAAAATACAAGTTTATTTCTAGAAAACAGAGTGGGAGAAATTATTCAAGAGCCACAAAGAATGCCACAAAGAATGTTATGTCGAAAGAAACTAGTCTTTCTTGGCTACATGAGACGTTTTGTGTAAGACGTTGTTTCTTCAAAACCTAGGAGGTTAAAGCCATCACTTGTTGAAGATGATGAATTAGTGTTACTTTTAAGAAAGTAAAGAGCTTAAAGTAAAGAGCTTACAACTTACAAAGAAGTTGTTTGATTCAAGTTACTTCTAGAAAGTAATGAATATATGACTTACATGATAATATATAAGTCACAACTCAATACAAGGCTTAGAGCCATGAAAATCCGAAATTTCAAAGCTTGATTGGTAGCAAAGGGCTTTGCACTAGTTGAAATGCTTAAGTCTATTTGGATCTTCTTAGGGATTATATTTCATTATGAGATATATAGCGAGTGAATCTAAAACCCACTTCTTCAATTAGAGGGAATGTATTCAATACATGTCTTGAGTTTTGTAGATTCTTGCAATCCTAAGATAATATGGAACTTAAGATATGGTCTTAAGTAGGACATCAATGAGTTAGAATCAATGTTTTGATCATGTTATAAAACTTTTCTCGATAAGACGAGAAGTTGTTTTAATACATGGAGTTTAGTGGGAGTTACGGAAATTTTAATTAGTCTTATATGTGGATGACATATCGATCATTGGGAATGATTTAAGACTTTTGGAGTAATATAATACATCTTTAATATCCAGATTTATGTAGATAAATCCACATGATATTATCGTCAAATAAGAAGTCTTATGTTGATAAGATTCATGACTAGTTCAATCAAGTTGAACATATTTGATTGATTCCATTTGCTTCCGTTGCCGGATCAATTAAATAAGTAATGATGTATAACACATCATATGCTTTGAGTATGATGAATTGTTTTAAAATCGAATTTAAGTAACAAGTTACCAAGTAAGCCATAAAAATTACCCTTAAGTGCTTGCAAAAGCATTAAGGATATAATGCAAAGTGTTTTTGATGCAATTTTGTGTAAGGGTGTTACACAAGTGACAATTGACAATTGAGATTGCGCATGGTTTCCGACAAAACCATAATCAAAACATATTAGGATGGTTAAGATACAATTGTGGCTATGTTATTTAAGAAATAGATTTTCTAGAATCGTTCTAGGCAATAAAGAACAATGAGAAATGTTTACAACGGAAATTGAGTACACTTGCAATCATGGGATGTGCAAGAGAGATGGGTCCCGCACACTGTGAAAACAGTGGGAGCTATTCTAAGGCTAGAGGGCCTATGTCTTGATTGGATCTCGACACGTACTCAGAAAGTTTCGTAATGAAAATGTATACATTACAAAGGAAAACGAGTATGTAGTAAGGTTGAGTAAGGTACAAAAAGTTGATAAAACCTACTAACCAAAGCCTTCTCATAGGCTATACATGATGAGTCATGTCATTTCAATTGAATTGAAATAAACAACTACATACAAGATCAAATTAGATTATAGAACATGAAATAGTAATCAGGCATTGACTATACATATCTGATAATCGCATTTGTCGTTCGAGTTTTTACTTTAAAAACTCCTTCTATACTTTGTTACATCCAAACGGGTTGTAGAGACAACATTGAACCCCGTTAAAGTGAACCCGGATTAACATGGTATTCGCCCATAGTCACTTGTATGAGGTGACGTCTCGAAGTGACTAGAGTGTGATGCGATTGATTGCAAGTTCAAGTGTCATAGAGTTATGTGAGATGACTAGTCGATCACATAGGCGATCAAGTTAGGAACACTTTGTCGGGCAAAGACCGCTTATAGAGTTCGACAAATTTATATAGCCTGGTCGTGGCGAGAGCTACTATAGTATTCTAATGAGTCGATTCTTTTGACTAAAGACTGTTCGCCTAAGATGGCACAGTTTCAGATTAACTTTGATTTGTGTTACTACGACCTTCGTAAATGGGGTCAAATGGGCATATTTTGGGTTATGATGGTTGTGGCTAGTGGAAGGGAATAAGTGCGATAGGAATTGTCCACCCCTTTGTCAGGGTTAAAACAATATCTCAGGGCCACTCGAGGAGTAATGAACTGGAAATGCGTGGCCACGCTCGGATGGTATCTATGGTAGATAACTCCGGTCAATCAATTATTCTCCAGATCGAGGAAACCACTCTCGATATGATCACTTGCAAGTACGACCCGAAAGACACCTTGCATTGAGTGGGAGATAGTAATAGGACAAGAGAATTGGTGACGCACACTTGTCGAGGACAAGTGGGAGATTGTTGGAGTAAGTGTCCCCGACAATAATGCGATCACAATTGTTGATCATATTGATCACATATTTAAATCTCATACCAAGAATACGAAAGGGATGATACATTACATATATAGTCAACTGGTCCACACATATCGGTAATGATTGGCTGGCTAGAGTTTGACCATTACTGTCGTGCGACGGTGGTGATCGATTGATCCCTTGAGGTCACACCTAAAGGACGATTCCCTTAATTGAAAAGGTTAATTAATTGTATGACGATACAGATTAATTAATTCCTTAAAATTGAACAAATTATTATAAGAGAGAAAAATGAAATCTTATTATAATTTGATTAAATGAGATTTTATTTAGTAATTTAAGAAGTTATATTACTAAAATTAATCGGTGTTTGCGAAACACGCGAGATGAGAATGATAAGTTAGTTATAATTACAAGATGTTGTAAATTATACTAACTAGTAATTAAATGACCATTTTATGAGAAAGTAATCTTAAATTACTAGTCAATTTGTTAAATATGATTTATTTAATTTGTAAATGATATTTAATTTGTTAAATATGCATTTTAAATTAAAACATGACATAAGACATGTCACATGTCACATGACATACAATTGTACAATTGACAAAAATAAAATGGACTCCATATTACACACATAAACCGAAATTGGTGGGCATTGTGAGATGTTTTGTCTTTTTCCATTTGTCTTATTCTTTTGTCCAATATGCTTGATAGTGACATGACTATGGACAAAGGCTTACACATTTGTCTTGTGAAGACAAAAAGAAAAAGAATTATGGTCTATAGACCACATGAGGCCACCGGTTTTTGTGTATGTGCATAGAGAGATTTTTCTCATTTTTATTCATTCTTACATATTTTTATGAAAATACCTCTCTCTCTCTCTTGTTCTTCATAAAAGTCCCTTTTATGAATATAATTTGTATGAATCAATAACTAATAATACTAGTAGTAGTATATGAGTATTAGTAATCAATATTAAGGTAAACCACATTACAAATATCTAGTACATGTTAGTTTGTGGGATTAAGGGATAGTCTTGGGTGCTACTAATTGGAGGGCTTCTATTTTGAAGTCATGAATGTTCATCCAATATTGGAAAGCTCAAGAACTAACAAGAAGGAGATCTTGTTGGTGCCCATTTGACCGAAATTTAAATGGTGAGAAATTGATTTTCTTATCTCTTCCTATTTAGTTTGCATGCATAAGATTTAAATTAATTTTATAACTAAATTAACTTGTAACATATAAGAATATGTTGTATAATGAGATATAGATTTCTTACAATGAATTGTCCACCCCCTTGTCAGGGTAATTTAAAAATCTCAGGGCCACTTGAGGAGTAGTGAACTGAAAATGTGTGGCCACGCTCGGAAGATATCGACGGTAGATAATTCCGGTCTGACAGTTACTCTCCCGATCGAGGAAACCACTCTTGATATGATCACTTGCAAGAACGACCTGCAAGACACCTTGCATTGAGTGGGAGATTGTATTAGGACAAGAGAATTGGTGATGCACACTTGTCTCGGACAAGTGGAAGATTGTTGGAGTATGTGTCCTCAACAATAGTGCGATCACATAATAAAAACTCATCATAAGAATACACAAGGGATGATTCATTTTTATATGTCAACTGATCAACATTAATCGGTAATGATTGGCTGACTAGAGTTTAACATTACTGTTGTTTGATGGTGGTGATCAGTTGATCCCTTAAGGTCACACCTAAGGGACGATTCCCTTAATAGACAAATTAATTAATTGTATATTGATGTAGATTAATTAATTTCTTAAAATTGAACAATTTACATATGTGAGTGAGAATATGAATCTTATTGTAATTCGATTAAATGAGATTCGATTTGGTAAATAAAATGTTATATATTACTAAAACTTTGTTTATGAACCAATTAAATTAAGAATGATCGGTTAATTATAATTACAAACTGATGTAGATTATATAAACATAAACCATTTTATATACTTGTAATCATGAATTACTAGTCAATTTTTATATATAATTGAATTAATATATGTAATGATATTTAATTGTTAAATATGCATTAATATTATAAATAACATGTTACATGTTACACATTATATGACAAATTGACAATTGACAAACATAAAATGGACTCCATATTACATAAAGGAACCGGTTTTTAGAAGGTAAATTGGGTGAGATGGTTAATTATTTTATATTGTGAAAAACATAATGATTAACTTCTTAACCTAATCTACACTCTTGTTCTTTTTATAAGAACAATTCTAAAAGTTGAAGGGCATGTATTGGGTCCTTAGACCACCCCCTACCCACCGGTTTTCCCCCTCTTTATTTGATAAGAATTGTTCTTATTCTAAAAGATTCATTCTTAGATTATTCACTTCTTACTTCTTTCTTTATATCTCTAAAATAAGTTTTAGAAAAATATTGTTCAAAAACCTTATATTTAGATTACTAAAGGTAGTAATAGAAATAATAATAAGATTAATTTTAAGGTCTCTAATTATATATCTAGTTAATATATAGAATTAAGGGGTTGTCTTGGTACAATTGAAAGGAGGTTCTCACACTATTGGGACTAAGAGGATCAACCATTTACTTTGAGCTCAAGAACAAGTTAAGAAAGGTGTTCTTACTTGTGCTTTTAAAACCGTTTTCATCATAGTAAGGAACCTTGTTCTTACATTTCTTTTTTATTATGTTATGCATGCATAAGATCAACATCTAATTTTATGAGATATTTAGATCTAAAATTAAAGGAGTTTATTTAGAGGGTTATAGAATCCTTTCAATTCAATCAAGCTTGAACCGTATTGTCCGTGCGTAACATGATAAGTTTTGTCAATCGATTTTTATGGAGATACGATATATTATGTGCAATGTATTTTTTTTTTTTTTTTTGCAAAAATTTATCATTTCCATTCAAAATATTGAAAAGAAATTACATTTTGTAAAGAACTAGCCACTAAGGAGTATCCTACAAAAGCAACGACTACAAATCAACCATTAAGACAATCTAGTATTTTAGCATGACTAGGATACTTCATAAGTAATCTAATTGCAACAAGATATTTGGTCTTGTTACTGCAATTTCAGAATGCTGCAATTTCGTTTAAGCCAAATCTGATGAACAACACCAACTAAGGAGATGAAATACCAGTCCCTTCACCAAGCTTCCTTGCCACAGTGTACTGAATCCGACAGTTCATGCCTGAGATCAGAACCAGCTCTGAAAATTTGCTGCCGTCTCAGAATGCTAGTCCACACAATAGAGGAATAAGAACAGGAGAAGAAAAGATGAAGCTGAGATTCTTCATGATGTTCATAAAAACAACATCTATTAACAAATTGGAATCCCCTCTTTTGGAGATTATCAACAGTGGCTTGCTGAACTGCCATAGAATAGATGATCATGTGGCTAGGAATGATACTAGGACATTTCAGACCTTTAACCCAATCACCAGCAAGGTTAGCTCCCCTCAGAACCCTATAAAGCAATCCAGGCTTAATGACAAACTAGTTGGAACAGCTACTTAGAATAGTACATGCTTGCTGAATGTGCAATGTAATACCCCGTAATTTGGTAGAATTTATATTTACGATTATTAGCATTCTTAATAATTAATTACAACATTTATAATTTACAATAAAGAATAAGACGAAATAATATAATAAAATTATGAATGAATCGGGATTTGTAAATTTGGCCGTGTGCTAGTTACTCGTGTAGCCTAATAAAGATAATAATAGTATATATAATTGTATAATAGTAATAATAAGAGTAATTGTATAATATTAATAATATGGTAGATTACATATTTCCTAATTAATTCCTTATAGCCCTAACCTACCTATATAAATAGATGAGAACATACAACTATAGACCTTATTCTTCATAAAAATCTGAATAATTCATAAGGGAGGAGATATAGAAGAAAGAAGGAGGAGAATTAGATTTAATTATCGTCTCAAGGTAAGACCGTCTTATAATATAATGTAATTAATATAACTCGCGTTGTAGACCACCAAATGTCAAACTACTGCCGTGACATCGACCGTGGAATACTAGGGAGTGACCGGACCCACCGTTGACTACTATTAACCAGTGGGAAAGGGGCGTTTGAAGAGAGTTTTTGTGGGTGGTTGTTAGTCACATTTTATATGGTTATGAACCCAAATTCAGGGCGTGACTCACCTGGGTTTGGTAGGGATGGGTCAGGGTGCTTGGGTCGATCATGGTGGTGGTGTTAGGGGGGTTAGAGGCAGTGTTTTGTGCAGTTATGTGAACATAGCCCATATACACGCCAAGCCAATCTATGGACATGCAGCGATCTTGGAGCCCCGTTTGGAGGCAAAAATATGCTTCGACCGGATCGCTTTTGAACGGTTTGTTTCGTCTCGGTATAGTTCTCAAAACGATCGCTAGATATGTTTGGAGTCGCCACCAAGAAATTATAGAGTGCCTGGACACCGTTCAAGATCCACTTTATACCTCGGTCAATCAAGGCAAAAAGCGGTGCTTGACATATGTACTAAAGATAAGGACTCGTCCCCTTTTAGCATCCTATCACTAGAATGACACTCGTACGCCCTGGATAAGGCCGTCCACTATCCAAAGGTTCCGACGAAGGAGTAAGGGTACGTATTGGGAAGCTCTTTAATCGAAAACCCAATCCCGCCCCCGTTAGCGGCCTCTACTGATCGATCGTGGTTGCTAAGTGTAAAAGATGATAAAACGGTAAATGCATGAATGCGTATCCAAAAGTTTAATCTAACATGTGGAAGTTTGCTAAGTCGGTTTGTTTATCCAAATATGAAGTAATTGATGTCGAGTTGGATTTAGATTGATTTGCATGCCAAAACGGAAATTAAACATCCATTTACCAAGTTCGGATTATGGTGCTTAACACGATGCATTTTTTTTGGAAAAGAAGTGTGTTTAAAAGATAAAGTGTAAAATGTGAAATGTAAACTCGTCAATCGGACCCATCATGTATTCGGGTCAACCGAAGTCAAGATCATCCTAGGCAAGTGCTAAAAATGAAACAGAATAGTGCGAGGCAACCCCTTTGGGGCGCAAGCCATACAGCGAGGTAACAAGGCCTGTCCAGATTTGAAATGTAGAAAACAGGAGCGGCCTTGGGGCACGAGACATCAGGCGACCTATAGAGCCTCTCCTAGTTGTTTAAAAGGTCGTAAAAACCGCTTTTGTGATTAATGATTTGCAAGTATTTTTTGCATGACTCGGAATAATTACTATTATGTTAATAATATTCTTGTCAGATTTGCAAGTGTGAAAAGTATAGTAAAATGTTTAAAAAAGTGTATGCTCAACCATTTCGTCATCATACTCGAATTAAATCGACATGGCACATATGTTAGCCAAGGATGACATATGATATGGTCAAGATAAGGATAAAAATAAAATGAAATAAAAGGAAAAGGAAAATGTTTGGTATGAACTAAATGTTAAGTTCATTTCTTTGTAGTTAGTCAAGTTTGTCACCGTACTTGGATTAAACAGACATGGTATAAGGAACCAAGGATGATTATGAATTATGACTAATATTTTTGCAAGTGTAAATAAATGAGAAAAATGGTAAATAAAAGAAAAGAGTGTTAGAATACCCTTTAAAATATAATTAACCAAGTAATATCACTGAGTCACGGATTAAACCGCCATGGTATAAGGAACCAAGGGTTATTACGATTTATGGTTAAAAAGTTTGTCATTAAAAAATGTTTTATCAAAATGTTTGAAATGATGAAATCCGTTAATATAAAAGATGAAACAAAGAGGAAAGATGAGCAGAAACACATTTGGGTTCTGTTTGGAGACCCCATAAGAGGCGGGAGGTTGGTAGTGGTGATTACCAGCCTCTGTCTTCAATCAAAATCCGGTTTTGCCTCAATCGATCCATATTTTGGATCATGTTATGCATTGTTCATGTTTATAAAGTCATGAAAACAGTAAAAATATGAAATAAGTGGAATATTAACACCCTAAAATTTACATGTTATGATGTTTGCGAGGTAGACGCCTATTGAGACGGTTTTCTCGTTATGCAGCTACTCGGGATCAAAGAAGTTTAAAAGAGTGCCTTAAAAAATGATTTTATTTTGAAAAGATGTTGAAAAGATGTTGTTTGAAAACATGTAGATTAATGTTGAGTTGGTCGAATGGGTCGGTCGAATCCACGGCGATGGTACCAAACAAAATGTGTAAGGCTTGTGATTTTGATTGGTAGGTCGAAAACACGTGTCGATTTTTTGACTTGAGAAGTTGAAAGGTCTAGAATTTTAAAGGAGAAGGAGGGAGCGGACTCTCGCGTAACCTAAAGTGGTGCATATGAGGGGGTATTTATAGAGAAATGGGGACGGTAGTAAGTCGGTTGAGTTTGCTCGCTGGCTAAGGATAGCCACTTGAGGCGTGAGCACACCAGCGGTGGAAAGCGACGTCTTGTCCTTTGCTCTATCTATTGTTTGGTTGGTTTGATTTGTGGTATTCAAATAGGATGTCGTGTAACAATATGGTCATATAATAAGATGGTATTTGGGTGATATTTGGGGTGGGCATTTTGTGCTTGACTCGGGTTCGATTCGTGATGAGTCGGGATTTGAATTTTGAGTCGATTTTTGGCCTGATGTCGGTTTTGACTTTAATTAGTATCATTTTAATGCAAAAGACGTGATAAAGTCATTCATGGTATAAAGTTTTGACATTCGAGAATCGGGTTGACTCGGGTTGCGGGTGTTTGAGTCAGTTGGGTCCGAAGACGGTTTTAACTCTAAATAGTGTTGTTTTAATGCAAATGAAGTTAGAAAACTATTTTTGAAATCATTTTTCATATCCTAGTAATGCATTAAACCGTCTCATTTATACCCAATCCACGCACGCATGTCAAGAACATGTTGTCGTCTGATCATCATCAGGTGTTTTTTGGAAGATGCAGATACTGGGTATCTACGAAGCTTCTAGTTTGACCGAGGCGTCGACGGGGCGAAAGTCAAAGTATAGCGTCCTGGTCAATCGAAGAATACCACCTGAAGACAATTACGACGTCGAGGCGACTCAAAAGGGTATGAGCCAAGGACCTGCCGTCCGAAAGGGCGACGTCGAGGCGACTCGGGGATTCGAGTCAAGGACTTGTCGTCGGGAATAGTTTAAAGTCTATCGACTACCGATGCGGGTCGTTTAAAGTCCATTAGACTACATATAAAGGCTCTCCAGCCATAAGAAGGAGTCATACCTAAGGCATCTTCGGGATATGTCCTCGAATTGCTTCTTTGTTTTCTTGCGTGGAGACTCGCCAGTCATTGAGAAGGCGTCATACCTGAGGCATCTTCAGGACTTGTCCTTTAAGTGCTTCTTGTTCTCGCGTGGAGACTCATGAGTCACTGAGAAGGAGTCATACCCGAGGCATCTTCGGGACTTATCCTTTAATTTCTTCTTGTTCGTGCATAGACATGATGGGTGATGTCGTCGGGTCACATCCAATCAAACACATTTATAATTCTCAACAAACAACTAGTTAGTGGTAAATCGAGGTCGATCCATGGGACGGTGGTTACTCAAATTATTAAATCTAATTATGGTTGTGCTAGGGGTTGTCACAATTATAATGGGTTGATAATTCTAATCTAGTAAAAGCAATAAACAAGCAACAAAAGAAAAGATGTAAACAAATGACTAAAAATGCTAGGATATCATGGGTTCATAAGGAAATCATGGGAGTTGATCATACAAACATGTTCTCAATTATGAGCAAGCAATTAATGTTGTAAAGGAACCGAGTTGGTTTATGTCTTACGGTTCTTAGGAATAGTTGGGTCCCAGAGCCGAATCGATTAGATTGTACAACACCTACAAGTCGACTTACTTTCCCCTAATCACTTCTACGCATGGTCTAACAAGATTCGAGTTGGTTTATATCTTACAAGTCAAGTTGAATAGATAAGAGATGTTGTAAATGCAAGGATTCATAGGCTTAGCATTTCATCAAATATAACATGTGCATAGGTTGACATCACAACAAGCAAGCAAATTAATTATGTGAACATATTAGATTAAGCATGAATCAATCCCCATGTTGGTTTCCCTAATTACCCATTAATCCTAGCTAAGAGACTACTCACTCATTATCAGGTTTAGCATGCTAACAAGGTTGTCAATCATATTAACAAGGCAAAACATGATGAAAAAGTAAGAAAGATTAACAATAATTAAAACAAGGATTAGAAGAATTATACCTATGGAGATTCCAAAATAATAATGCAAAGAATAATAGAAGTATTTGATGATTGTTGGAAGGTTTTCAATCTCCCAATAAACCCAAATGATCTTCTAATTACCTAATAATAAACTTGAATTACTCAATAATAAACTTGAACAATAATTAAGGAAAGATTAATGTGTGATTTGTGAAAAGATTAAAGAGTAATCTATTATAATCTACACCTAATGAAAGCTTAACCTAATATAAATAAGGATTGATTTAGTCTAATGAAAACTTGATGGTTTGATTGTAGGAGATGAAGATGGTAGATAGGATGCATACATAGCCATGTCATGAGCCAAATGAGAAAAGGTGAGATTTAAGCATTAATCCGCTCGGATCAAGTCTGATCCGCTCGAGTTGATGCACGGACGCTCGGATTCAATCACGGGACGCTCGAATTCTCACACAGTGCATCCTGAATTTGCCAACCCGTACCAGGACGCGCGGATCAAGCTCAGCTCGAGCGGATTCCTTTCGGGGACGCTCGGTTTCTTCAGAATCCGCTCGGATTCTCAGGCAGGGAGCTTTTCCTTTTTTTCTTTTCTTTCAATCCGCGTGGATTGGACTCGGGATGCGCAGATTTCGAAAAATTTTCGACCCATCACCTTTTTAATCATAGAAAAGATGTTCACAAGCCCAAAATCTCCATTTTCTTCATTTCTTTACATTTTCCATTTTCTCATTTTCATTAATTTCCTTCAAAAAGCTCAATTAAAATATGAGATCCCTCCCTTTCATCTCTCATGCAATTTATTAAATGAATGAATGCAAAATTACACTAAATGCATATATATACAAATTAATGGTTATTGAGGAACTCCATCAAACCAAGGATTGTAAATAAACAATTTCATACAAAATTATCACTAGCACTCAAAGCACGTAGAAGTCGGTTAAATTCTTGGGAGTGAGATATAAATAGGCATGGATAACAACACAAGATTATGCAATTGAAAAATGCCCAAGTAATAGACCGAACAAGCATGTGAAGAACATTATGACAAAAATCATAAGAGATATGATGGATGGAAGGAACATGAAATGGGTAGTTGGTTGGCAATTCACTCAACTCATCCTCCAAATAGTCAAAATCACCACATTCAATGCAAGTACTCTCATTATCATCTAAGGTGATTTTAAGGGTGTCTATTTGGGGTTCCCAAATGTCCTCATCATATTCCTTATCCCAACAAGGTCCATTATCAAAGGGGTTGTCATAACAAGGCTCACCAAGTTCAACAAAATTGTCTCCCTCTAATATATCATCCTCAAAGGGTGAGTTTTCACTCAATCTCACATCCATATCATTCTCACTTCGCCCATTAACATCAAATTCCATGGAGGTTGATTTCATTGAAACACAAGAAGAGTAGGATGACGGCATCCAAGCATTAGTTTCACAATAAAGAATGTACTCCTCCTCATCATCACTCTCCTCATCTAGCACTCCATCTTCCCAAGGTGGGGTAATTTTGTGGGCATAGTAGGTTGCCTAAAGGTTATAGGAAGGTTTCTCATCCTCATGAATCTCATTTTCATCATAGTTTTCCTCAATGAATTTTTGAAATGTGGTTTTTATCGCTTCTATACCTTCCTTGGCACTTTCAAATATATCATGTATAGTTTGCTTAAGACAATGGATGGTCATGAACTCAACAAATTCCCAAAACTCCTCACAACTCATCTCACATATCCTACCACCGCTCAAGTGAAATGCCAAGTTGCGGGTTTCAAAGTTCCTGCCATTATAAACGACACAACATGCTTCATAATTTGAAAGAGTAAAACCATGATGCCAAGCATGAGTCATATAATCTTCAAATCTTGCAACATATTTATCAAATGAGCCATTTTCATATTGCCAAAAAGTGAATGTAGACATGATAAACATATGAAATAGAACAAGTACAATAAAACTCAAGAAAAAATAAGCACAACTAAAACTAGACAAAAGAACAATTCAAATAAACAACACCGTCCCCGGCAACGGCGCCATTTTGATGGGTGATGTCGTCGGGTCACATCCAATCAAACACATTTATAATTCTCAACAAACAACTAGTTAGTGGTAAGTCGAGGTCGATCCATGGGACGGTGGTTACTCAAATTATTCAATCAAATTATGGTTGTGCTAGGGGTTGTCACAATTATAATGGGTTGATAATTCTAATCTAATAAAAGCAATAAACAAGCAACAAAAGGAAAGATGTAAACAAATGACTAAAAATGCTAGGATATCATGGGTTCATAAGGAAATCATGGGAGTTGATCATATAAACATGTTCTCAATTATAAGCAAGCAATTAATCTTGTAAAGGAACCGAGTTGGTTTATGTCTTACGGTTCTTAGGAAGAGTTGGGTCCCGAAGCCGAATCGATTAGATTGTACAACACCTACAAGTCGACTTACTTTCCCCCTAATCACTTCTATGCATGGTCTAACAAGACTCGAGTTGGTTTATATCTTACAAGTCAAGTTGAATAGATAAGAGATGGTTGTAAATGCAAGGATTCATAGGCTTAGCATTTCATCAAACATAACATGTGCATAGGTTGACATCACAACAAGCAAGCAAATTAATTATGTGAACATATTAGATTAAGCATGAATCAATCCCCATGTTGGTTTCCCTAATTACCCATTAATCCTAGCTAAGAGACTACTCACTCATTATCATGTTTAGCATGCTAACAAGGTTGTCAATCATATTAACAAGGCAAAACATGATGAACAAGTAAGAAAGATTAACAATAATTAAAACAAGGATTAAGAGAATTATACCTATGGAGATTCCAAAATAATAATGCAAAGAATAATAGAAGTACTTGATGATTGATGGAAGGTTGTCAATCTCCCAATAAACCCAAATGATCTTCTAATTACCCAATAATAAACTTGAATTACTCAATAATAAACTTGAACAATAATTAAGGAATGATTAATGTGTTATTTATGGAAAGATTAAAGAGTAATCTATTCTAATCTACTCCTAATGAAAGCTTAACCTAATCTAAAGAAGGACTGATTTAGTCTAATGAAAACTTGATGGTTTGATTATTACAAATGGGGTATATATAATAGAGCATCATTAGGTTAAGCAAGGGTAAAATAGTAAATAACAATGCTAAATGTTGGGTAGGGAATCGCTCCTCTCAGAAAAGATGCCGGTCTCCTTTTAGCTAGTCTTTGAAAAATATGCGCGGATCATGGTTCATGTAGCAAGGAAAAACTTCCTGTCCAACAATTTTGTCGTCCCGAGCGAAATATGAGCATCCTGCTTCACTTGAGCTCGGATTGTAAATCGGACGTCATTTTCTCATCCGTGCTCCTATTGGAGTGATTCAAAAGCCTAGACCACTTGATTTTTCGACACCATTTCATCTATCATAATTTCAGAGCAAAAGGAGCAACTCTTGGTTTGGTTTTCGAGCAATTTCTCCTTGCAATGTCTTCCTTCTCGCCATCCTTGCTTTTTAGCCTAAGATGCCTCTATATACTCTTTATTTCTACTTCCTTGGTCATCATTCTTGCCTCCTCTTCATACTTAGTCCATCAAATATTGTCAACAAGCTTCCAAATATGCAGGAAAGACGGGAATTTCCGCCTTATTATTGTTAGTGATCTATATCTCATTATTTCGACATATTCATATATATTATAATTAATTTAGTCATAAAATTAAATATTGATCTTATGCATGCAAACATAAATAAACATAGAGAAGAAATCGTTTTCCTTACTATAAAATTTCGGATCAATGGGCAAAAGTAAGATCTCCTTCATACTTGTTCTTGAGCTCTCCTAATATGGATGAACAAAGATTCAAGCTTTGAATCTCTCCCAAAAGCTTATACCCAAGATAACCTCCTAAAAGACTAATATTATTAATACTAGAACAATATTAATCTTAATAGAATTGACCCAAAACTATTGTTTTTATCTCTTGTATTTCGGCCAAGAGAGGAAGATTTTTGGAGTTTTATTTCTCTAGGTTTTCTTAGAGAGCTTTTTTATTTCTTACACTAGAAATATTTTATGAAGTATGAATGAATAAAATTAGAGAGAAAAACTCTC
Source organism: Silene latifolia (assembly GCF_048544455.1). NCBI lineage: Eukaryota > Viridiplantae > Streptophyta > Magnoliopsida > Caryophyllales > Caryophyllaceae > Silene > Silene latifolia. Next base: position 99,838,851 of record NC_133537.1, on the reverse strand, counting down.
TATTATCCCTTTCAAAAACTGGTGGGAAGGAGGGATGGGGAGCCAATGCATGGACAAGTTTTTCTATCCAAGAAAACATAGGCTTGCATGGCTATAGCTAGGTGTAATTATTTTGTTTCCACTCAAATAAAATAACATAATTTAAACACCATACTCCCTCCATATTTCGGTCCATATTAGATAAAATGGATTCCATTTTATCTTTGTCAATTTATCAATTTGTCACATGTCACAAGTCATGCAAAATTGTCATGTAGTTTTAACGTATTAAAAATCAACGTATTAATAAAATACGTCATGTACAAAATTGACTTAGTAATTCACAATTACTTGTACCAAAACGCTTTACCAATTATAAATTACAACATCTTATATTTATAATAAATTATTCATTCAGTTTCAATTTTTTCCGTAAACAATAATTTCATCTAAGCAATAAAACAATTCGATTACTTAGACCGTATCGTATTTTAATCAAATTACAATGAGACGCGTAAATATTACTTCCAAAATCGTCCGTCAATTTTAAGTAATTTAATTAACCCGTATCGACATACGATCAATTAAATAATCAATTAAGAGTGTTATCCTTTAGGTATGACCTAAGGGGATCAACTGATCACCACCGTCGCACGACAGTAATGTCAAACTCTAGTCAGCTAATCATTACCGATATGTGTGGACCAGTTGACTGTAAAATATTACATCCCACATGTATTCTTAAAACGAGATTTAAACATGTGATCATCATGATCAACAGTTGTGGTCGCATTATTGTCGGAGGACACATATTCCAACAATTATCTCCTTTCCTATAAAACATATAAAATGCACTAGGAAAGCAAAGTAGAAAGCATTTGACGAATAAAATGGTCATGAAATGTTATAAAAGTATGCAAAATACGTTCAATTAGGAGACTAAATGTGCGCAAATAATGTTCACATCAACACGCTCGCCAGTCACAGAGAAGGAGTCATACCCAAGGCATCTTCGTGACTTGTCCTTTAATTGCTTCTTGTTCGTGCATAGAGACTCGCTAGTCCTTGAGAGTCGAATAATCGACTGCGGAAAATAGCCTCATTTCTCGGGCTCACTTCAAGAGGTTTGATGTGTCAACTGACTTGCTGGGGATAACTCAGCACCGTGTTTTGCTTGTCGTTATGGTCTGCATGGTTAGTGACTCCATAAATGCAGTCTAATAAACAAGCTGGTAGGCATGCAAGCATATAAGCATGTAAGCACATAAGCATGTGGGCAATTAGCATATAAGCAAGTAGTATGAAATATCTCACATGCGGGGATATAGGAGTTTTGAAAGTTGTGAAGCTTAAAATTGAGTCTCGTTGCTCGTAGATCTTTGATTTGATAGATTGGAGACATGTGACCGTTACGACACTGACTCACACGGACGCATATTAATGACACGGCTGTCGCAACCCTATCAAAAATAAACCAACCGACTCTAACTAATATAGAGGTAAGTCGAGTATCTTGTTACTGACTTCCAGTTCAAACCTCTTAACACCACCAAAAATCCTGCAATTTCGTTCAAGCTAAATCTAATGAACAACACCAACTAAGGACATGAAAAACCAATCCCTTCACCAAGCTTCCTTGCCACAGTGTTCGACAGCTCATGCCTGAGATCAGAACCAGCTCTGAAAATTTGCTGCCATCTCAGAATGCTAGTCCACACAATAAAGGAATAAGAACAAGAGAAGAACAGATGAAGGTGAGATTCTTCATGATGTTCACAGAATTAGCATCTATTAACAAATTGGAATCCCCTCTTTTGGAGATTATCAACAGTGGCTTGTTGAACTGCCACATAACAGATGATCATGTGGCTGGGAATGTTACTAGGACATTTCAGACTTTTAACCCAATCACCAGCAGGGTTAGCTCCCCTCAGAACCATGTAAAGCAATCCAGGCTTAATGACAAACGGGTTGGAACAACTACTCAGAATAGTACAGGCTTGCTGAATATGCAATGTAATACCCCGTAATTTGGTGGAATTTATATTTACGATTATTAGCATTCTTAATAATTAATTACGACATTTATAATTTACAATAAAGAATAAGACGAAATAGTATAATAAAATTATGAATGAGTCGGGATTTGTAAATTTGGCCGTGTGCTAATTACTCGTGTAGCCTAATAATGATAATAATAGTATATGTAATTGTATAATAGTAATAATAAGAGTAATTGTATAATATTTATAATATGGTAGATTACATATTTCCTAATTAATTCCTTATAGCTCTAACCTACCTATATAAATAGATGAGACCATACAACTATAGACCTTATTCTTCATAAAAATCTGAATAATTCATAAGGGAGGTGATATAGAAGAAAGAAGGGGGAGAATTAGATTTAATTATCGTCTCAAGGTAAGACCGTCTTATAATATAATGTAATTAATATAACTCGCGTTGTAGACCACCAAATGACGAACTACTGCCGTGTCATCGACCGTGGAAAACCAGGGAGTGACCGGACCCACCGTTGACTACTATTAACTGGTGTGAAAGGGGCGTTTGAAGAAAGTTTTTGTGGGTGGTTGTTAAACACGTTTTATTTGGTTATGAACCCAAATTCGGGGCGTGACTCACCTGGGTTTGGTAGGGATGGGTCAGGGTGCTTGGGTCGACCATGGTAGTGGTGTTAGAGGGGTTAGAGGCGGTGTTTTATACAGTTGTGTGAAAATAGCCCAGCTACACGCCAAGGCAATCCATGGACATGTAGCGATCTTGGAGCCACGTTTGGAGGCGAAAAAAATGCTTCGACCGGATCGCTTTTAAATGGTTTGTTTCGTCTCGGTGTAGGTCTCGAAATGATCGCTAGATATGTTCGGAGTCGCCACCAAGAAATTATAGAGTGCTTGGACACCGTTCAAGATCAACTTTATACCTCGGTCAATCAAGGCAAAAAAACGGTGCTTGACATATGTACTAAAGATAAGGACTCGTCCCCTTTTAGCATCCTATCGCTAAAATGACACTCGTACGCCCTGGATAAGGCCGTCCACTATCCAAAGGTTCCGAGTAAGGAGTAAGGGTATGTATTGGGAAGCTGTTTAATCGAAAACCCAATCCCGCCCGTGTTTGCGGCCTCTACTGATCGATCGTGGTTGCTAAGTGTAAAAGTTGATAAAACGGTAAATACATGAATGTGTATCCAAAAGTTTAATCTAACATGTGAAAGTTTGCTAAGTCGGTTTGTTTATCCAAATATGATGTAATTGATGTCGAGTTGGATTTAGATTGATTTGCATGCCAAAACGGAAATTAAACATCCATTTACCAAGTTCGGATTATGGTGCTTAACACGATCCATTTATTTGGAAAAGAAGTGTGTTTAAAAGATAAAGTGTAAAATGTGAAATGTAAACTCGTCAATCTGATCCATCATGTATTCGGGTCAACCGGAGTCAAGATCATCCTAGGCAAGTGCTAAAAATGAAACAGAACAGTGCCAGGCAACCCCTTTGGGGTGTGAGCCATACGGCGAGGTAACAAGGCCTGTCCAGATTTGAAATGTAGAAAATAGGAGCGGCCTTGGGACACGAGCCATCAGGCGACATATAGAGCCTCTCCTGGTTGTTTAAATGGCCGTACAACCGCTTTTGTGATTAATAATTTGCAAGTATTGTTTGCATGACTTGGAATAAGTGCTATAATGTTAATAATATTCGTTGTCAGATTTGCAAGTTTCAAAAGTATAGTAAAATGTGTAAAAAAGTGTATGCTTAACCATTTCGCCATCATACTCGAATTTAATCGACATGGCACATATGTTAGCCAAGGATGACATATAATATGGTCAAGATAAGGATAAAAATAAAATGAAATAAAAGTAAAAGGAAAATATTTGGTATGAACTAAATGTTAAGTTCATTTCTTTGTAATTAGTCAAGTTTGTTACCGTACTCGGATTAAACAGACATGGTATAAGGAACCAAGGATGATTATGAATTATGACTAATATGTTTGCAAGTGTAAATAAATGAGAAAAATGGTAAATAAAAGAAAAGAGTGTTAGAATACCCTTTAAAATATAATTAACCAAGTAATATCACCGAGTCACGGATTAAACCGCCATGGTATAAGGAACCAAGGGTGATAATGATTTATGGTTAAAAAGTTTGTCATAAAAAAAGGTTTTTTTTGAAAATGTTTGAAATGATGAAAACCGTTAAAATAAAAGATGAAACAAAGAGGAAAGATGAGTACAAACATGTTTGGGTTCTGTTTGGAGACCCCATAAGAGGCGCGAGATTGGTAGTGGTGACTACCAGCCTCTATCTTCAATCAAAATCCGGTTTTGGCTCAATCGATCCATATTTTGGATCATGTTATGCATTGTTCATGTTTATAAAGTCATGAAAACAGAAAAAATATAAAATAAGTGGAATATTAACACCCTGAAGTTTACATGTTATGATGTTTGCGAGGTCGACGCCTATTGAGATGATTTTCTCGTTATGCAGCTACTCGGGATCAAAGAAGTTTAAAAGAGTGCCTTAAAAAAGGATTTTATTTTGAAAAGATGTTGAAAATATGATGATTGAAAACATGTTGATTAATGTTGAGTTGGTTGAATGGGTCGGTCGAATCCACGGCGAAGGTACCAAACAAAATGTGTAAAGCTTGTGATTTCGATTGGTAAGTCGAAAATACGTGTCGATGTTTTGACTTGAGAAGTTGAAAGGTCTAGAATTTTAAGGGAGAAGGAGGGAGTGGACTCTCGCGTAACCTAAAGAGATGCATATGAGGTGGTATTTATAGAGAAATGGGGATGGTAGTAAGTCGGTTGAGTTTGCTCGCTGGCTACGGATAGCCACTTAAGGCGTGAGCACACCAGCGGTGGAAAGCGACGTCTTGTCCTTTTCAATTTGGACGTGGCCTTTGCTCTATCTATTGTTTGGTTGGTATTATTTGTGGTATTCAAATAGGATGTCGTGTAACAATATGGTCATCTAATAAGATGGTATTTGGGTGATAATTGGGGTGGGCATTTTGTGCTTGACTCGGGTTTGATTCGTGATGAGTCGGGATTTGAATTTTAAGTCGATTTTTGGCCCGATGTCGGTTTTGACTTTAATTAGTGTCATTTTCATGTAAAAGACGTGATAAAGTCATTCAATGGTATTAGTTTTGACATTCGAGACTCGGGTTGACTCGGGTTGCGGGTGTTTGAGTCAGTTGGGTCCGAAGACGGTTTTAGCTCTAAATAGTGTTGTTTTAATGCAAATGAAGTTAGAAAACTATTTTTGAAATAATTTTTCATATCCTAGTAATGCATTAAACCGTCTCATGTATAGCTAATCCACGCACGCATGTCAAGAACATGTTGTCGTCTGATCATCATCGGGTGTTTTTTGGAAGATGCAGATACTGGGTATCTTCAGAGCTTCTACTTTGACCGAGGCATCAACGGGGCGAAAGGCAAAGTATAACGTCCGGGTCAATCGGAGAATACCACGTGAAGACAATTGCGACGTCGAGGCGACTCAAAACGGTATGAGCTAAGGACCTGCCGTCGGGAAGGGCGACGTCGAGGCGACTCGGGGATTCGAGTCAAGGACTTGTCGTCGGGAATTGTTTAATGTCTGTCGACTACCAATGCGGGTCGTTTAAAGTCCATTAGACTACATATAAAGGCTCGCCAGCCATAACAAGGAGTCATACCTAAGGCATCTTCGGGATATGTCCTCGAATTGCTTATTTATTTTCTTGCGTGGAGACTCGCCAGTCATTGAGAAGGAGTCATACCCGAGGCATCTTCGAGACTTGTCCTTTAAATGCTTCTTGTTCTTGCGTGGAGACTCATCAGTCACTGAGAAGGAGTCATACCCGAGGCATCTTCGGCATTTGTCCTTTAATTGCTTCTTGTTCTTGCGTGGAGACTCGCGAGTCACTGAGAATGAGTCATACCCTAGGCATCTTCGGGACTTATCCTTTAATTTATTCTTGTTCATGCGTAGAGACTCACCAGTCACTGAGAAGGAGTCATACCCGAGGCATCTTCGTGACATGTCTTTTAATTGCTTCTTGTTCGTGCATAGAGACTCACCAGTCATTGAGTGTCGAATAATCGACTACGGAAAATAGCCTCATTTCTCGGGTTCATTTCAAGAGGTTTGATGTGTCAACTGACTTGCTGGGGAGAACTCAGCACCGTGTTTTGCTTGTCGTTATGGTCTGAATGGTTAGTGACTCCATAAATGCAGTCTAATAAACAAGCAGGTAGGCATGCAAGCATATAAGCACGTAAGCACATAAGCATGTGGGCAATTAGCATATAAGCAAGTAGTATGAAATATCTCACGTGCGGGGATATAGGAGTTTTGAAAGTTTTGAAGCTTAAAATTGAGTCTTGTTGCTTATAGATCCTTGATTTGATATATTGGAGACTTGTGACCGTTTCGACATTGACTCACACGGATGCATATTAATGACACGGCTGTCGCAACCCTATCAAAAATAAACCAACCGACTCTAACTAATATAGTAGAGGAAAGTCGAGTATCGTACTCCACAGGGAGGCTATTATATCTACGTGTTATTCTAGTCCGCCACGGTAAGAAAATGGGGGTGTTTGATTTGTTTTAACTAACTAATAACTGAAGTAGAAAGGCAAAGAAGGAGACAACAATTAAAATAGCAAGATTTTAAATAAGATGTGATCAAATAAAGAGAGAAATGCTAGGATATCGGTTCACCATGGTATCACACAATTCTGCTAATGGTAAGGTCAGTCGGTCCGATGTGAGAAGGGTAAAGGAAAGGTCCTTTCGTTCCGATATCCGTTCTAAAATACTACTAACTTAGCTTTCACCCTCATTTGTGTAGTCTATTGTTCATAACAGGTCTGTTCATTCCAATCTCTCGATCTAGGTTCAAATTTAACCGGATTAACTAGTTTAGAAGTGTGCACTCAACTAAACGATTACAATTAAATTGCTATGAATCAATTCTCACAATCAAAACTGTGTAATCCAATTGGTCGGAGTGAATCTTTTCGGTAACTTGGCGTTAGGAGCACCTAGACCAAAACACAATTTATAGCTTCACAAACTACTCTACAATTAGTAAAGAGGCAAGTAAAGGTCGGATCCCAAGGGACGAGAATTGAGATGAGTTTTCTATTGCAACTAGTGGTGTCTTAGGGGTGTCACAATTTGGGTTGATGTAGAAGGTCACTAAACTAAATAGTAATGAAGGTAAACAAGCAAGATGAATTAAAAAGGGTTGAAAACAATTGATAAAAAGTACTAGGGTATCATGGGGTCATAGGGGATTCATGGGAATTGATCATAGAAACATGTTCTCAAATTATAAGCAAGCAATTATTGTTGTGATGGATTGAGTTGGGTTATATCTTACAATCCTAGGAAAGTTTGGGTCCCGGAGCCGAATCGATTAGATTGTACAACACCTACAAGTCGACTTAGTCTTCCCTACTCAACAACATGCATGGTCTAATGAGACTCGAGTTGGTTTATGTCTTGCAAGTCTCATTGAAAAGATAGATGATGGGTAAAAAATGCAAGGATTCATAGGCTTGCATTTCACAAACATAACATGTGCATGAGTTGAGATCATAACAAGCAAGCAAATAAACCATGAAAGCATATTAATTTAAGCATGAATCATTCCCCATGTTGGTTTCCCCTAATTACCCATTAACCCTAGCTATGGAACTACTCACTCATTATCATGTTGAACATGTTAGCAAGGTTGCCAATCATAACAACAAAGTGAAACATGATGAACAAATGAAAGTAATAAGCAATAATTAAAAAGGGATTAAGAGAATTATACCTACTAATGATTCCAATAATAAAGCAATGAATAAAAGAAGTACTTGATGCTTGATTGAGAGGTTGTCAATCTCCCAATAATAACCCAAATAATCTTCAATTACCCAAAATAAAGGATGAACAAAAGAGAGATTAAGGAAATAAAACTTGTATTAAAACTTGATTAATTGTTGATTACAATATTAAAGAGAGATTTGATTGATATTAACTACACTAGAGATTGCTAAGAAGAACATGCTCTTCTAATTAGACTAATGGGGTATTTATAGTGGGGATTAGGTGTAGGAATTAGGGTTAACTAAGGGCTTAAATGACGATTAAGTCCCTACTTAAGGAAACGCCGGTATTTTTGGAAGGATGGGCATCTTTCTTGAAGCTTGAAGAAACGAAGTTGTGCTGTCTTGGAATCCGTGCGTCTTAGGCACAGGACGGCGGATTCGTGAGTTCTTTGCCGGCGTCTTTGGGAGAAGACGGGCGTTTTAAGTTCTTCTTTGCACGGAGTGAAGACGCTCGGATTTTGGAGGTGGAGGACGGGCTTCTTCAGGATAATCCGCACGGATTGCTGGACAGTCACATTTCTTCTTCTTTTCTTCCCTTTTCTTCATAAAATCTTTGGAGGCCCTCAAAAGCTATGCGCAACCGGTTACGCAGATGCTAGCTTCCAAACGGATCGTGATGACTCGAAATCTCAGTCTGGATTCGTTTTTACTCTTAATGGCGCTAGCGATCGATTGGAAGAGTTCGAAACAAACTGTTACAGATTTCTACGACGAGTCCGAGTACTATGCCGCGTCTGAAGCTACAAAGGAAGCGATATGGATGCGTCAATTCTTACATGGGCTATCTGTAGTGCCTAGTTCGAATGACCCGATTACCATCTATTGCGACAATAGTGGTGCCATCTTCCAAGCTAAGGAGTTGTACATGGTACAACCCGAAGGTTTCATCGATCCACAACATCCTAAGAAAGTATGCAAACTTAAGCGTTCCATTTATGGACTTAAGCAAGCATCTCGGAGTTGGAATCATCGCTTCGACCAAGTGATAAAAGAAAATGGATTCACTCGATCGGTCGAGGAACCATGTCTTTATATCAAGTCAAGTGGGAGCAAGATTGTCTTCCTAATATTGTATGTCGATGACATACTCCTGATTGGGAATGACATACCTCTCTTAACTTCGGTGAAAGTATGGTTGAAAAACCATTTCCAGATGAAAGATCTGGGAGAGGCACAAAGAATTCTAGGCATCCGTATCTATCGAGATAGATCACGACGGATGCTATCTCTCAGCCAGGAGTCTTACATAGACAAAGTCCTAGAGAGATTCAGCATGACTAACTCTAAGAAGGGGTTTCTTCCTATGGCTCCAGGGGTGCATTTGAGCAAGTCTCAGGCACCAGAGACACCGGAAGAGAAAGGGCGCATGACACGGATTCCTTATGCCTCGGCTATAGGATCAATCATGTATGCCATGATATGCACACGTCCGGACGTGGTATATGCATTGAGTATGACAAGTCGATTCCAACAAAGATCCAGGTGAATCACATTGGTTGGTTGTCAAGAACATTCTTAAGTACCTACGGAGGACTAAAGATTGGGCATTGACTTATGGAGGCCCTCAAAAGCTATGCGCAACCGGTTCGCAGATGCTAGCTTCCAAACGGATCGTGATGACTCGAAATCTCGATGGATTCGTTTTTACTCTTAATGGCGCTGCATCGATTGGAAGAGTTCAAACAAATCGTACAGATTCTACGACCGAGTCCGAGTACTATGCCGCGTCGAAGCTACAAGGAAGCGATATGGATGCGTCAATTCTTACATGGGCTATCTGTAGTGCCTAGTTCGAATGACCCGATTACCATCTATTGCGACAATAGTGGTGCCATCTTCCAAGCTAAGGAGTTGTACATGGTACAACCCGAAGGTTTCATCGATCCACAACATCCTAAGAAAGTATGCAAACTTAAGCGTTCCATTTATGGACTTAAGCAAGCATCTCGGAGTTGGAATCATCGCTTCGACCAAGTGATAAAAGAAAATGGATTCACTCGATCGGTCGAGGAACCATGTCTTTATATCAAGTCAAGTGGGAGCAAGATTGTCTTCCTAATATTATATGTCGATGACATACTCCTGATTGGGAATGACATACCTCTCTTAACTTCGGTGAAAGTATGGTTGAAAAACCATTTCCAGATGAAAGATCTGGGAGAGGCACAAAGAATTCTAGGCATCCGTATCTATCGAGATAGATCACGACGGATGCTATCTCTCAGCCAGGAGTCTTACATAGACAAAGTCCTAGAGAGATTCAGCATGACTAACTCCAAGAAGGGGTTTCTTCCTATGGCTCCAGGGGTGCATTTGAGCAAGTCTCAGGCACCAGAGACACCGGAAGAGAAAGAGCGCATGACACGGATTCCTTATGCCTCGGCTATAGGATCAATCATGTATGCCATGATATGCACACGTCCGGACGTGGCATATGCATTGAGTATGACAAGTCGATTCCAACAAAGATCCGGGTGAATCACATTGGTTGGTTGTCAAGAACATTCTTAAGTACCTACGGAGGACTAAAGATTGGGCATTGACTTATGGAGGCCCTCAAAAGCTATGCGCAACCGTTCTGCAGATGCTAGCTTCCAAACGGATCGTGATGACTCGAAATCTCGATGCGGATTCGTTTTTACTCTTAATGGCGCTGCGATCGAAAGAGTTCGAAACAAATCATACAGATTCTACGACTGAGTCCGAGTACTATGCCGCGTCTGAAGCTACAAAGGAAGCGATATGGATGCGTCAATTCTTACATGGGCTATCTGTAGTGCCTAGTTCGAATGACCCGATTACCATCTATTGCGACAATAGTGGTGCCATCTTCCAAGCTAAGGAGCCTAAGTCTAGCAACAAGTCTAGACATGTACAACGGAAAGCTCATCTAATCCGAGATTACGTGGAGCAAAAGGATGATAGAAAAGATTGCTACCGATGATAACATAGCAGATCCTCTCACTAAAGCATTACGACAAGATAAGCATGAAGGGCACGTCAATTCCATGGGAATTAAACGTGTTCCTAAGTTGTAGTACTCTTTTATGGATTAGATTCATTCCCTTTTGTACTCTATACGACATCATCGTTTTGATATTTTATATATATTTTGTTTTTCATGTGGATTTGTACGACAAATTTTGAACACCACAAAGTGAACTGAACGAACATTATATTTTTTTAGTCCTTAATTGCCCACATGAGCTGATAACTCGGCAATTATTTTGTGACGTTGGTTGATGGTGGGTTCAACGAGCCATAAGTCAACCGGTTGACTGACCAATCACGGAGGCGATTTATACGGATATTTCGTAGGACACAATTGTGACATCGACGTGGAGTCCTAAATGTTTTATAACATTCGGTGCCCCGTCGTGGATAGGACTTCCATGGTGATCCTAAGAGTCGATTCTTTTGACTATCGACTGTCTCTTGAGACTAAGGCAGATTTTGGGTGACTTTGGTTTCTTTCTCACGGTCATCCGTAACAGGGGGCCAAGTAGATTGTTTCTGGGTCATTTCATGCTGCGCTTAGATCGGAAGGAGTTCGAGTTGAAGGAAATATTCAGCCTTTATCGGTACTCGATATTTCTCGGGGCCACTCGAGGAGTCAGAATCGAAATGCATGGCCATGCTCGGATACTGATTCGTTTTATCGCTTAAGTTACTCTCTAGTCGGGGAAACCACTCTTGATCAAGATCGATTGTAAAATACGACCTTTGTGGATCCAGATCTGCAAATTGTTTTACATTGAGTGGGAGAAATTTTAAATGAATATGAGAATCGGTTATCGCACATACACTTGTACGGACAAGTGGGAGTTTGTTGGAGCTTGTGTCCTCCAGTTAGTGCGGATAACGTCATTGCACATACACTTGTACGGACAAGTGGGAGCTTGTTGGGGTTGGTGTCCTTAACAGTTAGTGCAAGGACTTATAAATCTCTAAAAGGATCAAAGGGCATACTTTTTGTATTATTATCAGTTGATCCACGTTTATCAATAACGGTTGGCTTGCTAGATAAGTTTGACGTTATTGTCATACAGATGGCGGTGATCAACTGGTCCCTAATAGTCACACCTATAGGATACGTTTGAGAGATGTGACAAGATGAAAATACATCATGTTGATGCCAAATTTTGACTAACCAGTTAGTCCGAGTTATTTGACTAGTAATTAGTCAAAATGTGATGTTGAGATATTATATTTAATACGGATTAAATACAATGGGCTAAGGCGAATTAAACAGTTAATTCGTAAATTGAATATAAACGAATTATATTCGATTAATGTATATTGAATAAATTAATTATACATTATTGTCTTTGTCGGACATGCATTAATACTTCAACTAATCCGTGTTATTAGTTGATGTATTAATAACCGAACCGGCCGATGACAGATTTATAATAAAAACCCGTCATATACATTTTATCATCCGACGAACCAGACCACGAGCTAAAATTAAGAGGAAGTGGAAGCCCACTTCCCCATTAGGGCTCTCGGTTTGGCCGAATTAGAAGAACAAAAAGGAGAGCCTTCTCCTTCTTGTTAACCTAATCATCATTAGTGAAAAACAATTAGGGTTTCAGTGCAATTTTCTCTGAAATTCCTAGATCTCACATCGACAAAGCTCACAATAGCTTTCTCAATATTGCAAGTCAATTAGAAAGCATTTCTAGCACAAGGGCATAGTCTCAGACGGTCTTGGGTGCAACAATTAAGAGGAAATCTCTGTTGATTTCTGTTCTTTACGCCGTGCATCAAAGGACCCGAGGTTGATTATTAATCTTTATCGTTTTTCTATTGTATTTCGTTTATGACCATATTTCACATGTTAAATTTACGTTATAATCCTTAAATTTAAAGGGTCTTATACGGATATTACCCCACATTAGTAACTATGCATGAATTCTAATCTATATGCAACTAACTACATGAATCATATGAAATATATTACAATGCAAACTATACTATATAAACTAACTAATGCAAATGAAGTATAATACAAATGCATGTGAAAACTACACGAAATGCAATGTAAATACAAAAGAGAGAGGGAGAGATGGGTATCATACAAATGGAGGTGGTGAGGTAGGCCTCTTTCACTCGTCATCCTCATCTTGATCATAGCCATATCGATGAGAACTCCCGGCTTGGTCACACTCGCTTGCTTGGCCCCAATACCCTCCTTGGTCAAATTCTCCTCCTTGACCCGAGTACCCTCCACCTTGGCTAGAATGCCCTCCGCCGTCGCGATCCCACGCTTGGTTCCCTTGATTAGGGAACAAGTGTTCCGGTTGGGCCCATTTGGGCAAAGGGCCATTAGGGTCAACATACCCTTGTTGAGCCATGTTATAGTATTGGGGGTAAAGGGCCAAGTAGTTGTCGACCCTCCCTTCATGTACCCCGAGGTCCACTCTATTCATGAGTGCCATCAAATCATTAATGCCCGGGGTATTGGGGATTTCCGGTTCAAATTTGGTATGAGGGATAGGATATGGTGGGATAGGCACATAGGAAGGTGGGCGAATAGGCCTTCCCGGTACGCCACGAGGTATTTGGCGGGGTGGCTCTTCCCTTTGAGGGGGATTGTCAAGAATTTGGATATCAAGGAGGTAGCTTGGTGGAGGCGAGTATGGGCTCAATCTTGGGTCAATGCCCGGTATCTTCCAACCCTCAAGGATGATTGAGGTGCATCCTTTGGTGTGCCATTCTACACTCCCGTCTTGAGTGTAATTACACCACCGGTGATGAGTGAAGATGGTGTGCTCATCAATCAAAGTCCTCCCCTCAAGAGGAGTATAGGTCCCTTTGGCATTGAACCCGGAGCAAAGATAGTTGGCCAAAATAGTAATTAGACCTCCCATTACGAAGGTCTTGAGTTGGGTGGTCCCTTGAGCAAAATCATTGAACCTAGTAAGTATCTCAAGGGGCGTATTGAAGTTATAACGCCTCGTCCCTCGAACATTCAAATAGGACTAAAGAAAAGTTAAATCAATGAGAGTACACCTATCTTGTTCGTACCTCCCATTGATGTTACCGGCCACAAAGCGCTCGGTGAACCGAATCACCGGATGTTGAATGGCGAAGGTATAGCATTGCTTTAAACCGGTAAAATTCCTCCCGGAAATAGCCCTCCAAAGTTGGTCCACATCGAAATTATCGGGTTTATCGGTAAAGTTGGTGGGCACATCAAGACCGAAAATGTAGGCAAACTCATCAAGTGAAAGATGATGGTCTAGGTTGCACAACCTAAACTCCATGCCCACATTGGTCCTAGTATTTGTTACAATGTGAAGGCTACTCAAAAATTCAAGCATGAGACTAAGGTATGTCTCCTCATGGGCATGGAAAAGTTTTCCAAGCCCAAGGCCATTAAAGAACATCTCAGTAGGGTACCTTATCTTAAGGATTTCCAACACCCTAGTATCTACGAATTGAGTGGGTTCGTAGTTCTTACCTAATAATTTGACAAAGTTCTTGCGGTGGTCATCGGATTCAAAAAGCACCTCTTGGAAGTACTCAAGTTGTTCAATCCCTCCTCTTTCTAAGGGACGGACGTTCCTTGGTAGTGCTACCTCTCGCGGAATTGAGGAGGATGATCCCTTGCGTTTCCTTCCGGTAGATTCAACCAACTTCTTGGCCTTGCCTTTGAGGTTCATCATCTTGAAGTTGAGGAAATGGGGGTTTTGTTGGCCTTTGATGTGAGGGGAATGTTGTTGAGGGAGGAGATGAGTGTTTTAGGGTTTGATAAGGTGAGGAAATGAGGGAGAAAGGGGGTGATTTTATAGAAGAAGGGGGAATCCGGGCGGATAAGGGTGTGTCCTGTCCGGTTTATCCGATAAAAATGGGCCAATCCGAGCGTCTTTGCGTTGGGACGGGCGTCTCGTGTTTGTAGAAGACGGGCGTCTTCCCACAAATCCGAGCGGATTCTAATGCAGGGATTCTGCTGAGTTGAGAACAGGAAGAAGACGGGCGTCTTCTAGGTCGGGACGGGCGTCTTATTCGGGACGGGCGGATTTTCAAAAATCCGCTCGGATTTCCTGGCAGCTCAAAATCTCGTTTCAGATGACATTCAGGACGGGCATCCCGTGATGAATACAGACGTCTTTTCTCAAGCCGGGCGTCTTGTGCTGAATACGGCCGTCTTCTGAGACAGCGTCAACCAGCTATGCGACGGGGGTCCTGGACGGGCGTCCAGGCTTCGGGACGGGCGTCTTCTGCTTCCTTTCTTCTTTTTCTTTCCCTTCTTTTCACAATCATACCCTTTCACCGATTTGCTATTCCACCTTATCTTTTTTCTGAAATTTGCTCAATAAAGATGTAAGATGACTCTCTCTCTCTCATCACTCCCATGCAAGAAATCAAATGCAAATGCAATAATGTACAATATTATACAAGGTTAAAGGGTCTAGGAAATATCATACAAATGGTGGTTTGAGATAGGACTCCACCAAACTAGTTTAAATTGTAGAAATTCTTATCCATAGAGCTCAAGGCTCTTAATAAGAGATCAAAAGTTTGTGAACAAGCTCCAAATAGACACAAGTATGGGTTGCTCCATTTGAACATGAGATTTGGCCAAGGAATTTTGTCATATGTTCTTTTTCTTGCTTCGTCCTTGGCATTAGAGCTTTCCCAATGCTTCCAATAGACAAGCCCATGATTCTTGTCAATACTATGCATGAAGTGTGGTTCATTTTCATCCGTAGACTTCCACTTACCAACTTCTTCTTCAATCTTGGTAATGATGATAGCATCTTGATTTTTCAATCCTTCCAAGGTGGAAGGAGAATTTTCATAACATTGATAATCGGATACCTTAGGAGTTGAGATTGTGGGTGCCAAATCTTCACAAATGGCTTCACGAGCAATTTTCTCTTTGAGCCTTTTCACCAAGTAGCTCTTATATGATACTTTGGCCTTTTGAAGAAGGTCCACCATATCCTCTTCAATGATCATTTGATCCATGATAGGTGTCAAGTGGTCTTCATGAGAAATAGGGGAAGGACGTTCTTCTTCATGATAGGGTATCTCAAATGTCTCAAGGATAGGCTCCTCAAGCAAAGTGATATTACGAGTCCACCCTCTAGGCTCATCATCATTGTTGCTATCTTCATACGAATCATAGATGGGGCCCTTCATTTAACTCTTTCTCCAACATCTCAAAGTTCACATCAAAAGACACACCCTCATACTCACAAAGGCTAAGAGTATTTGACTTAGTCAACCTCATGTCTTCATCATCAAATACAACACTTTCATACTCACAAGAGCTCAAAAAGATTGGCTCTTCCCATTCTTCGCCTTTCATGTCAAAAGTTACTACTTCAAATTCGCATTCATGCTCAATGTCCAAAGAACAGTGGGGAGTGATTGCTTGGGATTTTTTCATTTGGGCAAATTGAATCTCCAATTCCTCACCTTGGGCAACAATGCCTTGAAGGACATTATCCCTCTTTTGGCTCTCTTCTAGCATTTGTTTGAAGTAGTTTTGTTGATCTCCCATCATTTGGAAAATCACATTTTGAATGGGTTCATCTTCTTGTTGTGGGTAGGTGTGAAAGTGGTTGTATTGTGGCAATGGAAAGTCATTATGAAGCGGGTATTGGGTGGGTGGTTGTTGTGGACATTGGATGTGAGTGTTTTGGTTGGAAAATTTGGGGTAGTAGTTAGGATTTTCATTGTATGAGTTGTAAGGTAGGTTTGTGTTGACTTGCTCCTCAAACTCCCCATACCCATAGTCATACTCAAAGAATCCACCACATACTCCGTATGTCAAGTCTTGAGTAATCATAGCTAAGATAAAGATACAACTACAAACATGGAAACTACAAGAAAATGGTAAAAACGAACCTTGAGGAACAAGTTCCTCAAAGTTAAAGCACAATTAAAATAGACAAACAAGTAAGAACTTAATCACATAGCACCATCCCCGACAACGGCGCCATTTTTGATGGAGTTTGCGATGTCGTCGGGTCACATCCAATCAAACACATTTATAATACTCAACATACAACTAGTTAGTGCTAAGTCGAGGTCGATCCATGGGACGGTTTGCTTTGGGTTCTAAGTCTATCTATCTCAATTTATGCTAGTGTCACGATTTGTTTAGGTTTGTAGTTGTGTCTAGACTAATGCAAACAAGTAATGAAAGGAAGGATGTAAACAATTGATTAAAAGTGCTAGGATATCATGGGGTCATAGGGGATTCATGGTGTTGATCATAAAAAAATGTTTACAAAATTAAGCAAGCAATTAATGTTGTGGAGGAACCGAGTTGGTTTATGTCTTACGGTTCATAGGAAGAGTTGGGTCCCGGAGCCGAATCGATTAGATTGTACAACACCTACAATTCGACTTACTTTCCTCCTATTCAACTTCTATTCATGGTCTAACAAGACTCGAGTTGGTTTATATCTTACAAGTCAAGTTGAGTAGATAAGAGATGGTTGTAAATGCAAGGATTCATAGGCTTAGCATTTCATCAAACATAACATGTGCATAAAGTTGACATCACAACAAGCAAGCAATTTAATCATATGAACATATTAGATTAAGCATGAATCAATCCCATGTTGGTTTCCCGTAATTACCCACTAATCCTAGCTAAAAGACTACTCACTCATTATCATGGGAAACATGTCATTAATGGTGTCAATCATCACAACAAGTATAAACATGATAATAGAATGAAGAAATGAACAATAAAGATTAAAGAGTAAAGGAATTATACCAAACTTGAGATGATCCAAATAATAAAGCAAAGAATAATAGAAGAAACTTGATTGATTCATGAAGGGTTGTCAATCCTCCAATAATAACCCAATAATCTTCGATTACCCAAAAGGGATGAACTTGAAATAATAAACTTGAACAATAATTAAGGAGAGATTAATGTGAGATTTGTGGAAATATTGAGATTAATCTATTCTAATCTACTCCTAATCTAATCTAAGAAAGCTTGATTTAATCTAAGGAAACTTGATTATAGTCTAATGAAACTTGATAAAAGGATCCCCCCTTTGATTATTTACAAGTGGGGTATTTATAGTAGGGATTCATTAGGTTAACTAAGGCTAAATTAGAAATTACACTTTTGAGTTTTAAGTGGGGAAACGCCGGTATTTTTCGAAGGATGGGCATCTTTCACGGGGCTTGAAGAAACGAAAGTTTGCTGTAAGGGAATCCGGGCGTCCGAGGGGGAAGACGGGCGGATTGTTGAGGTGGTGCCCGGGCGTCTTCATGGGAATCCGCTCGGATTCTCTGGAGGAATCCGGGCGTCTTGATTGTTGGGACGCACGGGTTGTCACTGTAAGACGGGCGTCTTTATGGGAATCCGCTCGTCTTCTGTGACATCGTCTTATTTCTTCACTTCCTTTTTATTCTTATGGGATTGGTCTTTAGTTCTTTCTTCCTCTTCATACTAGTCCATCAAACATCGTCAAATAACTTCCGAATATGCACGGAAAACGGGAATTTTCGCCTTATTGTCTTCTTTCCTACAAAATATATGAAATGCGATAGAAGAGAAAATAGGGAGGTTTTGACGGATAAAATGGCCATAGAATGTTATAATAGTATGCAAAATGGACTCAATTAGGGGACTAAATATGCTCAAATAATGGTCACATCACATATCCTAAAATTTCTCCCACTTAATGTAAAACAATTTGCAAAATCTGTATTCACAAAGTTCGTATTTTACAAGCAAGTGATCTGTATCAAGAGTGGTTTCCCCGACTAGAGAGTTACTTAACTGATAAACGAATCATCATTCGAGCATGGCCATGCATTTCAGTTACTACTCCTCGAGTGGCCCTGAGAAAAAACTATACTTGATAAAGGTTGGATATTTTCCTCAACTCGAATCCTGCCGATGTAAGCACAGTATGAAATGACCCAGAAAAAATCTACTTAGCCTCCAGTTACGGCAGACCGTGAGAAAGAAACCAAAGTCACCCTAAAACTGCCTTAATCTCAAGAGACAGTCGATAGTCAAAAGAATTAACTCTAGGAACACAATGGAAGTCCTATCCACGACCTGGCATTGAACGTTTTTAAACAATTAGGACTCCATTACGTTGTCAAAAAAAAAATTTGTCCTACGAGGTATCATTATAATCTCGCATTTGCGATCGATCAGTCAACAGTTTGACTTATGGCTCGTTGAACCCACCATCAATCGACTGCACAATATAATAGCCAGAGTTATCAGCTCTTGTAGGCGATTACGAACCAAAACAAAATATAATGTAATTCAGTTAACTTTGTGGCGTTCAAAGTTGTCAGTACAATCCACATGAAAAACAAAATATTATTATAAAACGATGAAATTATAAATAGTATATGAAAAAGATAATGTATCAAATCCATAATCGACTACTACAACTCAGGAACACGTTTAATTCCCATGGAAATAACATGCCCTTCATGCTTATCAAAATTCAACGGTTTAGTGAGAGGGTCCGCGATGTTATCATCTGTCGCAATCTTGTCAATCACTATCTCTTCTTGCTCCACGTAATCACGGATCAGGTGAGCTTTGCGATGTACATGTCTAGATTTGTTGCTAGACTTTGGCTCCTTAGCCTGGAAGATGGCACCTCTATTCTCACAATAGATGGTGATCGGGTCATTCGAACTAGGAACTATCGTAAGTCCTTGTAAGAATTGACGCATCCATATTAATTCCTTAGCTGCTTCCGAAGCGGCATAGTACTTGGATTCAGTGGTAGAATCTACTACAACACTCTGTTTGGAACTCTTCCAGATGACCGCAGCACCATTAAGAGTGAAGACGAACCCGGACTGAGATTTTGAATCATCTCGATCCGTTTGGAAGCTAGCATCTGCGTAACCGATTGCGCATAGCTTAGTATCGCCTCCATAAGTCAATACCCAATCCTTAGTCCTCCGTAGGTACTTGAGGATATTTTTAACAGCTATCCATTGTGTTTCACCTGGATTCTTTTGGTACCGACTCGTCATACTCAATGCATATGCTACGTCCGGACGTGTGCATATCATGGTATACATGATTGATCCTATTGGAGATGCATAAGGAACACGACTCATGCGCTCAATCCCTTCAGGCGTCGTGGGTGACTGAGACTTGCTCAACTGCATCTCAGACGTCATTGGAAGGTTCCCCTTCTTGGAGTTGGTCATGCTGAACTTCTCAAGAATCTTATCCAAATAAGACTCCTGACTAAGTGATAACATCCGTCGTGATCTATCTCGGTAGATACGGATTCCCAAAATGCGTTGTGCCTCACCCAGATCTTTCATCTGGAAATGGTTCTTCAACCATTCTTTAACCGAAGATAGGAGAGGAATGTCATTCCCAATCAGGAGTATGTCATCAACATACAATATCAAGAATACAATCTTGCTCCCACTCGACTTGATATATAAGCATGGTTCTTCGACCGATCGAGTGAAACCATACTCTTTTATCACCTGGTCGAAATGATGATTCCAACTCCGAGAAGCTTGCTTAAGTCCATAAATGGAACGCTTAAGCTTGCATACTTTCTTAGGATGTTCATGATCTATGAAACCTTTGGGTTGCACCATGTACAACTCTTCCTCCAAATAACCGTTTAAGAAGGCGATTTTCACATCCATTTGCCAAATTTCATAATCATGAAAAGCGGCAATCGCTAAGATTATCCGAATGGAACGTAGCATGACTACAGGTGCAAAAATCTCATCATAATGCAATCCGTGCAATTGAGTGAAACCTTTTGCCACTAGTCGTGCCTTATAGGTATCTGGTTGCGCGTCTACGCAACGCTTTATTTTGTAAAGCCATTTTGCCTTTGTAGAGGTTTTACCTTATTAGGTAAATCAACTAGATCCCATACGTCATTCTCATACATGGAGTCCATCTCGGATTGCATGGCTTCGAGCCATAGCTTTGAGTCGGAACAGGCCATAGCACCTTTATAGGTAGCGGGTTCATTACTCTCTAGGAGTAAAACGTCATTCTCCTCGACCATACCAATGTATCTGTCCGGATGATGAGAGACTCTACCCGACCTCCTAGGTTCCTCAGGAATATTAACCATATCATCAGTTGGAGGAACAACTTCCTCCATCCGTTCCTCGGTTGTTGGTTCTGGAATCTCCGATAGCTCGAAGGTTCTATCACTCGTCTTGTTCTCGAGAAATTATTTCTCTAAGAACGTCGCACTAGCCGCAACAAAAACTCGATGTTCGGTAGGCGAATAGAAGTAATGACCAAATGTTCCTTTTGGATAACCTATAAAGTATGTCTTGACCGATCGCGGGCCGAGCTTATCCTCGTGTCTCCACTTGACATAAGCCTCGCAGCCCCAAACCCGAATAAAGGACAAGTTAAGGACCGTTCCCTTCCACATTTCATATGGAGTCTTGTCGACAGCTTTAGTCGGACTTCGGTTAAGTATAAGAGCAGCTGACAAAAGAGCAAAACCCCATAATGAATCAGGCACTACCGTGTGACTCATCATGGATCGAACCATATCAAGTAAGGTTCGATTTCTCCATTCGGACACACCATTTAATTGAGGTGTTCCAGGTGTAGTTAACTGTAGAACGATTCCACAGTCTTTAAGGTGTTGATCAAACTCATTTGAAAGATATTCGCCACCCCGTTCTGAACGGAGTGCTTTAACCTTTCTACCCATTTGGTTCTCAACCCTGTTCTGGTATTCCTTGAATTTCTCAAAGGATTCACTTTTATGCTTCATTAAGTAGACATATCCGTATCTACTCAAATCGTCCGTGAAAGTGATAAAATTGTTGGGGTTGGTGTCCTTAACAGTTAGTGCAAGGACTTATAAACCTCTAAAAGGATCAAAGGGCATACTTTGGTATTATTATCAGTTGATCCACGTTTATCAATAACGGTTGGCTTGCTAGATAAGTTTGACGTTATTGTCATACAGATGGCGGTGATCAACTGGTCCCTAAAAGTCACACCTATAGGATACGTTCGAGAGATGTGACGGTATGAAAATACGGTCATGTAGATGCCAAATCTGACTAACCAGTTAGTCCGAGTTATTTGACTAGTAATTAGTCAAACATGTGATGTTGATATATTATATTTAATACGGATTAAATATCATGGGCTAAGGCGAATTAACCAGTTAATTCGTAAAATTAAATATAAGCGTTTTATATTTAATTAAATGTATATTGAATATAATTATACAATACTGTTTTGTCGGACACGTATTAATAATTCAGCTAACCCGTATTATTAGCTGATGCCTTAATTTCCGATAACCGATAACAGTTTATAATAAACCGCGTCATATACATTTAGCAATTTATGAGCCGGACCACGAGGTAAAATTAAGAGGAAGTGGAAGCCCACTTCCCCATGCAAACCCACGGCTGGCCGAGGTTAACAAAAGGAGAGACTCCCTCTCCTTTTGACCTAGACATTTCATTTTACAGAAAACTAGGGTTTTGGAGACACTTTCTCTCTGAAACTCGGATCTCACATCTCGAAAACCTCACAACAAGTTCTCCCAATATTGCAAGGCAATCGGAGAACACGTTCTAGCACAAGGGCATATCTCGGACAAGTCTTGGGTGCAACAATTAGGAGGGAATCTCGTTTGATTTACTCGTTCTTTACGCCGTGCATCAAAGGACCCGAGGTTATTTCTTGTTCCTTATCGTTTCTATTGTATTTATGTTTTATGACCATAATCACATGTTTAAATTTACGTTATAGTCCTAAATTTAAAGGGTATTATACGGATGTATACCCACAAGTGGTATCAGAGCGAGGCCACGTAAATTTTCTGTGTGTTTTTCATAAAACGATTTTGAAACGATTGTTTTTGTCTTAAAAACCGTGCGGCATCAGCCAATTTTTCTCACGGCAGAAATTTTTTTGATTTGGCTGTTGCGTTTTTATGAAACCGTGACATGTTTTACACGGTTATTTCATGTTGTTTTCGTTGATTTTTGCATATTGTTGTTTTATACGGAGATTATAACAATATGTCATGTTTTTGTCAATTGTTAAAATTGATTTTATGCGTTTTTGATCAAAATTGTTGTGGTTTTGTATCATAAAACTTGTTTCACGAGGGTTTGGAGTTTTTCAGAAAGTTTTGTACTCGATCGAACAAGTTTTTAATCGATCGAGTGTTTTTCCTGTCTTGTTTTTGCTCGATCGAGTCCCTGTTGTATTCGATCGACCCCGTTTCAAAAACCTTTTGCTCGATCGAGTCCTGTTGTACTCAATCGACCCTTTCTAAACCCTACTGCTCGATCGAGTTGTCCTCGTACTCGATCGAGTAGATTTGCTGATAAAGGTACTCGATCGACCACCAGTTTAGTCGATCGAGCACTTCCTGTTTGGCAACCCTCTCGATCGACTTGCAGTTCAGTCGATCGAGCCCTTTTGTCCCTCGATCGAGCACTTATGTCCCTGGATCGAAGGATTTCCGTTTTGACAGCTTTGAAAATTTGTTTCTTTTGATTTAAATTTTCTTTTGGCTTCAATATGTACTTTATACGGATATTGTACACTCGCTATGATTGTGACACGGTTCACACACGTACCATTAAGTTATTTTAAAGCGCATTTAAAGTAACGGATTGTAATGGATTAAAATTAAATGATAGAAGCGGTTTTATCACATGAATTTTAATCATTAAAAGGTGGTTTGGATAAATTTAACATAATTACGGAATTATGTCACGAAAGAATTTGTTTTTAGTTGATGCATTTTTATTTATCGTTTATCTTGAATGCCGTGAATGTTTTTTATTACGTATTTAATTTTTGCAAACGGTTGTAACTTAGTGTGGCCTTAGTAGAACGTGTTACCGTAATGATGGAACACGGTCTTGGTTGTATTTTGAGATCTCGTATCTCCGTTTTGGATTTTTCACTTGTAATAACAGTTTTTAATTAGAATGTAAATAGGTTTATTTTTGTAATTTTAAATTGTAATTTTTGAGAAGACCAAAGATGGAGACCGGATGCTCACTCCCGCTACTTGGATCAAGATGGAACATCAAGACAAGCTTCTCGGGTCCAACGGTGGATTCCAAAGTTGTTTTATGTTTTGTTTTACTAGGATAGGCCACACTAGGAATTTTTATTTACGTATTGCATTCAATTATTTATTTTTCCGTAACGATTATATGCATCATATTCCGCCTAAAACCAAACCACCTAATAATTGCATGAAAACTGACACATATAGAGGTCACGAGTTAGTTTTCTTTGACATTCGTATGTCACACGATTTTTATAAGCCATCACCCAAATTAATTCATTCACGCAGACGCTAGTTATTCGTTCACTTAATATGAATTATAATTTAGTTGATGGGATCTTCCTCGTATAAACAAAAATTGAGAACGGTCTTTATAGGTCAAACTCCAATGAGTCCCTTCTTCGTCGGTAGGCATAATATGACCCCTTCTACGTCGGGTAAGTTGGAACCGATTGACCTATTTTATCCCAACACTATGGTCACTCGTACGATCCTGTGATCATGGTGGACTATAGATAGGATTTACGGAAATCTATCGACCAAGAGTTCTTCCTGAAGAATTAGCTAAACAGTTGGCTTATCAATTTACCGAAATTGAGTCTTGGGATCACTTGTATCATTCTTGAGGGAGATCAATTATGCAAGTGCAAGAGTCTACATGTTTAAAATGAATTTTAAAATAGACTTAAATCACCTCGATGAGTTGCTTATTTCGTTTTGTTTTTCTTTCTTTTTCAGTGTAGATCACGTTTTTTAAAACTGCTAAACAACAAATGGCTGGTTCTACCGATAACCCAATGCCAAGTGCCACATTGGACCGTGAGTCCTGGCTTAGGATCTTCATGAATCGGATGAATCGCCTACTCGATCAAGAATGATGGATCCAACTTCGCGGACTGGGAGGCGGCATTACGGAATGCTGCTGCTGACGGGAAGCTCAAATATCTATTAGAGCCCATCCCGGCAAAACCCAGTCCCACGGCTAGAGTCAGAGTCAAATCACCAAGTTTAATGATTTCTGTATGGAAGCGGGTGCGATTAAAAACGTACTCATTTTTGCAATGGAACCCAATTTGCCGAAACGCTTCATAGCCCATGGTGCAAACAAGATTTTCACCACGCTCACCAAGGAATTCTCGAAAGCACCGAGAATCGTGACTTATGAGCATACCACTCGCTTCTTTGATGCGAGACTCCGAAAGGGCCAACCGGTTAGCCCACACATTCTCAGCATGATTGAGAATGTCGAGAAGCCGGAGACCTTTAACTGTAACATCAGCGAGAACATTGTTATCGACCGCATACTTCACTCACTCCACGATGGTTATTCGCAATTTAGAGCGAATTACTATATGAATGATTTGAAGAAAACTCCCCATGAACTGCACTCCCTTCTCGTACAGACCGAGAAGGACATGAAGTCCAGTGGGAGCATGAAACAAGATGTTCTCGTTGTGTCAAATAAAGGAAAGGGTAAGGGCAAAGCTCAGGCAAACCTAGCAGTAGGTAAGGCGAAGTTCAAGAAGTCGGGCTCAGGTAAGAGTGGTCCTGGTGAGTCGAGTAACTCATCAGGCGCGACAAAGAGCAAGAAAGATAACATGGAATGCCATCACCGCCACATGACTGGGCATTGGAGACGCACATGTCCCGTTTATCATGAGGACTTAAAAGCGGTCGTGTTAAACCCGTTGGTATGTCTTCTTCTTCTACTTTTATTCATATGATTGAGATTAACCACGCAAGTTACGGAACTTGGGTACTTGATACTCGGTTGTGGTTCTCATCTCGTGTAATCATGTGCGGGGGCTCAAAACATCGAACCCCTCGTAAAGGGTGAGGTGGACCTGCGTGTTGGGAATGGAGCAAGAGTAGCTGCCATCTCCAAGGGGACATATGTGATCCAGCTTCCTAGCGGATTTGAGTTGTCATTATATGACTGCTATTATGTACCTAGTCTTTCCAAAAACATTATTTCAGTTTCTGCGCTTGATAAACTTGGTTTTTCATTTGTAATAGAAAATAATGCTTGCATTTTCTCATTACACGATATGATTTACTGACAAGGCGCCTCCATGAACGGAATTTATGTTTTAGATCAGACCACGGAAATATTACACGTAATGAATAAAAAGTTAAAGGATGGTGACAAAGATCAAACGTATCTATGGCACTGCCGTATGGGACACATTAATGAGAAACGCGTAAAACAGCTCATCAAACATGGAGCTATCTCGGCCTTTGATTTTCAATCATATGGCACGTGTGAATCATGTCTCATCGGTAAGATGACTCGGATTTCCTTCAAAGGTGTTGGAATGCGCTGCGCGACCTATTAGGGCTCATACACACGGATGTATGTGGTCCTATGTCAATCACCGCACGAGAAGGCTATAGATATTTCATCACTTTCACGGACGATTTGAGTAGATATGGCTATGTCTACTTAATGAAGCACAAAAGTGAATCCTTTGAGAAATTCAAGGAATACCAAAATAGGGTACAGAACCTATTAGGTAGAAAGATTAAAACACTACGTTCAGATCGTGGTGGCGAGTATCTTTCTCACGAATTTGATCAACACCTCAAAGACGTGGGATTGCCTTACGCTTAACTCCACCGAACACCTCAATTGAATGGTGTGTCCGAACGGAGAAATCGAACTTTACTTGATATGGTTCGATCCATGATGAGTCACACGATTTTACCCGATTCATTATGGGGTTATGCTCTTTTGTCGGGCGCTCTAATACTTAACAAGTCCGTCTAAAAGTCATTGACAAGACACCATATGAACTATGGAAGGGAACGGTCCCTAACTTGTCCTTTATACGGGTTTGGGGCTGCGAGGCTTATGTCAAGTGGAGACACGAGGATAAGCTCGGCCCGCGATCGGTCAAGACATACTTTATAGGTTACCCTAAAGGAACACGTGGTCATTACTTCTATTCGCCAACCGAACAACGCGTTTTTGTTGCGGCTAGTGCGACGTTCTTAGAGAAGGAATTTCTCGAGAATGTAAAGAGTGATAGAACCTTCGACCTGTCGGAGATTCCAGAACCAAACACCGAGCAACCATTGGAGGAACCGATTCCTTCAATCCCGGCTGCGGTGAATATTCCTGAGGAACCTAGGAGGTCGGGAAGAGTCTCTATTCCTCCGGACAGATACATTGGTATGGTCGAGGAACATGACATAGATGACGTTCTACTCCTAACGAGTAGTGAACCCGCAACCTATAAAGGTGCCATGACTAGTTCTGACTCAAAGCTATGGCTTGAAGCCATGCAATCCGAGATGGACTCCATGTATGAGAACAACGTGTGGGATCTTGTTGACTTACCCGCTAAGGTTCGTCCCCTTCAATGCAAATGGCTTTACAAGATAAAGCATTCGGTGGAAGGTCAACAAGATATCTACAAAGCACGACTAGTTGCTAAAGGTTTCACCCAAGTGCCAGGTTTGCACTACGATGAGATTTTTGCACCCGTAGTCATGCTGCGTTCCATTCGGATTATCTTAGCGATTGCCGCTTTTCATGACTATGAAATTTGGCAAATGGACGTGAAAACCGCCTTCTTAAACGGTTTTTTGGAGGAATAGTTGTACATGGTACAACCCGAAGGTTTCATCGATCCAGTACATCCTAAGAAAGTGTGCAAGCTTAAGCGTTCCATTTATGGACTTAAGCAAGCATCAAGGAGTTGGAATCATCGCTTCGACCAAGTGATAAAAGAAAATGGATTTACTCGATCGGTCGAGGAACCATGTTTATATATCAAGTCGAGTGGGAGCAAGATTGTCTTCCTAATATTGTATGTTGACGACATACTCCTGATTGGGAATGACATACCTCTCTTAACTTCGGTGAAAGTATGGTTGAAAAACCATTTCCAGATGAAAGATCTGGGAGAGGCACAAAGAATTCTAGGCATCCGTATCTATCGAGATAGATCACGACGGATGTTATCTCCCGATCGAGAGTCTTACATAGACAAAGTCCTAGAGAGATTCAGCATGACTAACTCCAAGAAGGGGTTCCTTCCTATGGCTCCAGGGGTGCATTTGAGCCGATCTCGTGCACCGAGAGACACCGGAAGAGAAAGAGCGCATGACACGGATTCCTTATGCTTCGGCTATAGGATCAATCATGTATGCCATGATATGCACACGTCCGGACGTGGCATATGCATTGAGTATGACAAGTCGATTCCAACAAAGATCCGGGTGAACCACATTGGCTCATGTCAAGAACATTCTTAAGTACCTACGGAGGACTAAAGATTGGGCATTGACTTATGGAGGCTCTCAAAAGCTATGCGCAACCCTAAGTTCGCAGATGCTAGCTTCCAAACGGATCGAGATGACTCGAAATCTCGGTCGATTCGTTTTTACTCTTAATGGCGCCGATCAACACCGGAAGAGTTCGAAACAAACTCACAAAGAGATTCTACGACTGAGTCCGAGTACTATGCCGCGTCTGAAGCTACAAAGGAAGCGATATGGATGCGTCAATTCTTACATGGGCTATCTGTAGTGCCTAGTTCGAATGACCCGATCACCATCTATTGCGACAATAGTGGTGCCATCTTCCAAGCTAAGGAGCCAAAGTCTAGCAACAAGTCTAGACATGTACAACGGAAAGCTCATCTAATCCGGGATTACGTGGAGCAAAAGGAAGTAGTGATAGAAAAGATTGCTACTGATGATAACATAGCAGATCCTCTCACTAAACCATTACGACAAGATAAGCATGAAGGGCATGTTAATTCCATGGGAATTAAACGTGTTCCTAAGTTGTAGTACTCTTTTATGGATTAGATTCATTCTCTTTTGTACTCTATACGACATCATCGTTTTGATAATTTTTTATATATTTTGTTTTTCATGTGGAATTGTACGACAATTTTTGAACACCACAAAGTGAACTGAACAACCATCATATCTTTTTCAGTCCTTAATTGCCCAAATGAGCCGATAACTCGGAAATTATTTTGTGACGTTGGTTGATGGTGGGTTCAACGAGCCATAAGTCAACCGGTTGACTGACCAATCACAGAGGCGATTTATACGGATATTTCGTAGGACACACTTGTGACATCGACGTGGAGTCCTAAATGTTTTATAACATTCGTTGCCCGGTCGTGGATAGGACTTCCATGGTGATCCTAAGAGTCGATTCTTTTGACTATCGACTGTCTCTTGAGACTAAGGCAGATTTTGGGTGTCTTTGGTTTCTTTCTCACGGTCATCCGTAACAGGGGGCCAAGTAGATTTTTTCTTGGTCATTTCATGTTGTGCTTAGATCGGAAGGAGTCGAGTTGAAGGAAATATTCAGCCTTTATCAGTGCTCGATATTTCTCGGGGCCACTCGAGGAGTCAGAATCGAAATGCATGGCCATGCTCGGATACGGATTCGTTTTATCGGTTAAGTTACTCTCTAGTCGGGGAAACCACTCTTGATACAGATCGATTGTAAAATACGACCTTTGTGGATCCGGATCTGCAAATTGTTTTACATTGAGTGGGAGAAATTTTAAATGAATATGAGAATCGGTTATCGCACATACACTTGTACGGACAAGTGGGAGTTTGTTGGAGCTTGTGTCCTCCAGTTAGTGCGGATAACGTCATTGCACATACACTTGTACGGACAAGTGGGAGCTTGTTGGGGTTGGTGTCCTTAACAGTTAGTGCAAGGACTTATAAACCTCTAAAAGGATCAAAGGGCATACTTTGGTATTATTATCAGTTGATCCACGTTTATCAATAACGGTTGGCTTGCTAGATAAGTTTGACGTTATTGTCATACAGATGGCGGTGATCAACTGGTCCCTAAAAGTCACACCTATAGGATACGTTCGAGAGATGTGACGGTATGAAAATACGGTCATGTAGATGCCACATCTGACTAACCAGTTAGTCCGAGTTATTTGACTAGTAATTAGTCAAACATGTGATGTTGAGATATTATATTTAATACGGATTAAATATCATGGGCTAAGGCGAATTAACCAAGAATTCGTAAAATTAAATATAAGCGTTTTATATTTAATTAAATGTATATTGAATATAATTATACAATACGTTTTTTTGTCGGACACGTATTAATAATTCAAATAACCCGTATTATTAGTGATGCCTTAATTTCCGATAACCGATAACGATTTATAATAAACCGCGTCATATACATTTAGCAATTTATGAGCCGGACCACGAGGTAAAATTAAGAGGAAGTGGAAGCCCACTTCCCCATGCAAACCCACGGCTGGCCGAGGTTAACAAAAGGAGAGACTCCCTCTCCTTTTGACCTAGACATTTCATTTTACAGAAAACTAGGGTTTTGGAGACACTTTCTCTCTGAAACTCAGATCTCACATCTCGAAAACCTCACAACAAGTTCTCCCAATATTGCAAGGCAATCGGAGAACACGTTCTAGCACAAGGGCATATCTCGGACAAGTCTTGGGTGCAACAATTAGGAGGGAATCTCGTTTGATTTCTGTTCTTTACGCCGTGCATCAAAGGACCCGAGCTTATTTCTTGTTCCTTATCGTTTCTATTGTATTTATGTTTTATGACCATAATCACATGTTTAAATTTACGTTATAGTCCTAAATTTAAAGGGTATTATACGGATGTATACCCACAAAAATATCTATAGCCATCTCTAGCGGTAATTGACATAGGTCCACAAACATCAGTATGTATGAGTCCTAATAGGTCACTAGCGCGCATTCCAACACATTTGAAGGAAATTCGAGTCATTTTGCCAATTAGACATGATTCACACGTGCCATATGTAGAAAATTCGAATGCGGGAATAGTCCCATTATCGACGAGTTTGTTTACGCGTTTCTCATTTATGTTTCCCATTCGACAATGCCATAGATAGGTTTGATGTTTGTCGCCAACCTTTAACTTCTTATTATTCATGTGTAATACTTCCGTGGTTTGATCTAAGATGTAAATTCCATTCATGGAAATTGCTTTGCCATAAATCATTTCATTGAAAGAGAAAATACAGCTATTATCCTTTATTGAAAATGCAAAACCGTCTTTAGCAAGTTCGAAAACAGAAATAATGTTCTTAGACAAACTGGGTACATAGTAACAGTTATTTAAAAATAACTCAAAACCACTAGGGAGTTGGATTACATATGTTCCCTTCGAGACAGCAGCAACTCGTGCTCCATTCCCGACTCGCAGGTCCACATCACCTTTTTCCAGAGGTATGATGTTCTTTTGGCCCTGCAAATGATTACACAGATGTGAACCACAACCAGTATCAAGTACCCAAGTCCCGAAGCTTGCATGGTTAATCTCAATCATATGAATATAAGATGACATACCAACAGGAACGACGCGGCCTGCTTTGATGTCCTCACGGTAGACGGGACAGTTCCTCCTCCAATGTCCAGTCTTGTGACAATGGTGGCACTCAATGTCACCGCCCTTGCTCTTTGCCTTGCCCTGTGAGCCACTAGTCTCACCGGGCCCACTCTTACCGTTTCCTGTCTTTTAAAACTTTGGCTTACCTACAGCTAGGTCACCATGAGCCTTGCCCTTACCTTTACCCTTGTTGGAAATAGTGAGAACATCCTGCTTCATGCTCCCACTCAATTTCATATCCTTCTCGGTCTGTACGAGAAGGGAGTGTAGCTCATGAGGACTCTTTTTCAAGTCATTCATGTAGTAGTTCGACCTGAAAAGGGCAAAACCATCATGAAGAGAATGAAGCATTCGTCAATGACAATGCTCTCACTGATTTTGCAATCAAGAGCCTCCAGCTTCTTGACATTCTCAATCATGTGAAGAATGTGTGGGCTAATTGGTTGGCCCTTCTGGAGTTTCGCATCAAAGAAGCGACAGGTATGCTCATATGTCACGATTCTCGGTGCTTTTGAGAACTCGTTAGTGAGCGTGGTGAAAATCTTGTTCGCACCTTGGGCGATGAAGCGTCTCTGCAAATTGGTTTTCATTGCAAAGATGAGTACGTTCTTTATCGCACCCGCTTCCATAACGAAGTCACTATAAGCGAGTAACTCGTTGACTCCTGCATTGGGGCCTGGGTTTACCGATATTGGCTTAGTTAAGTACCTGAGCTTACCGTCAGCAATGGCAAAGATTCCGTAGTCTTTGCCTCCCGATCCAAAGTTGGACCCGTCGTTTTTCGGACGTGTGAACTGATTCATTTGTTCCATGAATATTTTCAGCCAGGACTCGCGTCCAAGTGTGGCACTAGGCATTTGGATTGCATTATGTCCAGACATTTTTGTTGTAACAGTAAAATAAACGTGTTCTACACTGCGAAAAGAAGAATAAATAATACACATGTGCATCGATTTTAATTTAAGTCTAATGATCTAATGTCATAACGCGAAGACTCAAAACATTTATACAATTGACCTTCCTCAAGAGTTATATAAATGATCCCAAGCTTCAATTATCTTTAAATTGATAAGCTACCCTTTTAGCTAATTCTACCGTTAGAATTCTTGGTCGATAAATTTCTGTAAATTCTATCTTTAGTCCATCATAATCACGAGAAACACTTCAGACTATAATGTTGAGATAAACTAAGTCAACACAAACTACTTACCCAACGTAGAAGGGGTCATGTTATGCCTACCGACGAAGAAGGGATTCATAGTTGTTTGCCCTTATAAAGACTAATCTCAATTTCCGTTTTAGAGGAAGATCCCATCAACTTTATTTTAATTCATTTTAAGTGAACTAATATCTAGCATGCGAGAATGAATAAACTAAGGTGATGGCTTAATAAGTCTGTGACATCTGTATGTCCATGAAAACTAACATACAACCTATATGAGTCAATTTTAATGCATTTTAGTAGTAGGTGGTTTGGTTTTAGGCGGAATATGATGCATAAAATATCATGTGAATGAAAAGCAATATGAATGAAAACGTAAAACAATAAAAGTCCTAGTGTGGCCTATCCTATCAAAATGAACATTAAATACATGTTTGGAATCCATCCTTCGACCCGAGAAGCTTGTCTTGATGTTCCATCTTGATCCATGTAGCGGGAGTGAGCTCCAATCTCCATATTTAGTCTTCTTTTGAAAAATACAATAAATAAAATTAACATAATAAACCTATTTATTACATTCTAATTTGAAAACCCAAAACTAAAGAAAAATAAAGGAGATTCGAGATCTCATAATTACATAAAAAATCATGTTTCCTTCATTACGAAAACATAATTTGACTAAGGCCACACTACGTATTACAATTTACAACCGATTGCAAAAAAAATACGTGTGGACAAGGCCCTCGGGAACTGCGTCCGCGGGATCCACAATAGGCATAATCGACTCGAGGTTCTTTCGAATCGAATTAAGACAAATTAGAGTCGCCACCAAGTTTTATGGGAACTTGGAACCGTTCAAGTCAACTTTACACCTTTCATCGAAAAGCATAAAGCCAATCGACTACGAGTGATTAAAGATAAAGACTTGTACCCTATATCACTCGATTTGAATGACTCTCGTAATCCAATGGTATTTAGACGGATCCACAAACCATAGATCTTGAGTAAGGGGTGAGGGTACGTGTTAGGAAGCCCATAAGGACACCTAACTCCGCCCGTCGATAACGGCCTCTACTAAGTCAAGTATCGGATTTCAAACAAGGTCGTAGCTACTGCGATATATGATATGCAAACATCGTTTTAAAACCCTAACATGTGAGGTTTCTATGTCGATTTAGATGCAACTAAACTAACTTTGTCAAAGTTGTAATTTAGCATGTGGGTTGATTGATCTAACAACATACAAAACAAAGCAAACAAGGCTTAGGGGGAATGGGGGAGCCGTTGGGATCTACCCTATTACAACCCAGGCATTTCATGCCGACACAACGAGAATTTAGAGATACAACTCGATCTAAATACAAT
Source organism: Silene latifolia (assembly GCF_048544455.1). Taxonomy (NCBI): domain Eukaryota; kingdom Viridiplantae; phylum Streptophyta; class Magnoliopsida; order Caryophyllales; family Caryophyllaceae; genus Silene; species Silene latifolia. The sequence goes on along the minus strand of NC_133537.1, from coordinate 99,805,016 downwards.
TGCTATATACGACACCATACACGACACATGGCCATTCGGCCTAGGAAAACGTGCACAAAGGGGTGGCCCACGGTTTACATAACTCACGGCCTTGGGTCACTCCTCGTAATGCATGCTTTCGCTTAATCTTATCGAATTAGACATTGGGTCACACACCAAAGCATGCATTAGCATAAATTGGGCCATGTTGCTTTAAACAACATGCGATTTACTACGCTCTTACATGAATTGGAGCACAACTATCTAACCAAATAAGACTAAGGTTTTTATAAATCGATTGACTCGACCCAAAAGAAAACTAATTACAAGTGAATTACAACAGACGACTCGATAAGCAAAAGGTAATTACAAAATACAAAACAACGATGAATAAACGATATAAAGATGAAGCAAGAATGACAAAAGGCACGGCCAAGCACACGGCCCCAGGCACGGCCACCCTAGTTCCTAGGTTAGGTTCATTAGGTTAGATAGATTTGCAAAGCGATATAGGATATACATTAGAAATTTATGATAAAAGAGGTCAGAAGGCTTCGCCTAAAACCGAGTGTTCTACAAAGCCTAAAAGGGTCGAACTAGGTCAAGTTCGCTAATTAAGTTAATTCGTCGAGTGTTAATAAGAAGGTGCTAATCACGCACTCTTATACTACCGAGAAATTAGGTGAAAAGAGAGATGCATTCAATTAGGTTATAGAATTATTGGTCGATTTTAATGCTTGTGTCGAAGCACTCTAACATGTCTAATTAGGTTATTTAATCGATCTAAAGTCGTCTAATTAAGTCATATGTTAACAATCAGAGGTCGAACTAACATGCAACGGGTCCTAGGGTAGGTCGAATTGAACGAAACAAGCAAGGGGTCAAAAGCGAGGAACGAAGTTAGGATTCGTTTTATTAATGCCCTACCTTGAACACGAGGATATGTAAATGAGACGGGGGATACGACCGACCGATGTGGCGGATTTCTTTCCCATCTCAAGTCAACGCGGGTGTTCATGGTGGTACTTTAACTCATACTCGGACTAAACAAGTTTCATAGTTAACGATGTCAAACGATAAACAAAACGATAAACAATGTAAAACGAACAATGAAAAAACAAACATAAAAAGAACGAAATAAAAGGAGAAGAGGAGGATTTGATGCACCCTCAACCTACATGTATCGTTGACACCGTCTTGGGTCGTAATCGATCGTAGATTTTATCTCGAGAGGCCGTCGTCGACGAAGGAACAAAGCAACAACACGTTTTTTTGTAAATCTGGACAACAACTTTCAAACTGCAATTTCTCACTCGTTTCATGGTGAAAATTATATTTAAAAGATGTTTTGAAAACTAGAAAGAGAGGAGAACAAGTATCTTAAAACAAACCACGATCGTTCTGAGTTATTGGGCACGAAAAACAAGCACAAACAGAACTGGACAGACAGGAAAAGCCGCAAAAACAGAGTGTATGACACTCTGTTTTTCGAGGGGATTCGTGTACTCTCAAGGTCAATTTGGCTTGTGAATCTTTGTCTAAGATGTAGATGGATGTTATATGGTTAAATAGGAACAAGAAACTCGAATTTTAATGGAGATTTGAAGGGAGAACGAATGGTATTTCGAGAGAGACACAAACTGTTTCTCAGTTTGGATGTATCGGTTTTGAGAGGCAATTAGGGTTTGTTTTTGGAGATTAATGCTGGTGAGTGACGGTAGTATCTATGGAGAACTTAGACGATTGAATGTATGGCAGGGGGGAGGTATTTATAGGGAGTTAAAGTAGGGTAAAAGAGAGCAACAAGCAGTCGGGCTCCTTGTTTCGCTGCTGCTGTCCAGCAGCTTTCATGAGCTCGTGTAGGGTTTTTGAGGGATGTTTCTTGGTGGTCAAGGCATGGTAATATGTTTAGGATAGTCAGGTGTGGATGGGTGGTTATGGGCACGGGTTTGGTAGTTGTTTGGAGCGGGTTTGGAAGTGTTTTATTGGGCTCGGGTTTGGAGAACGAAAACAGGGGGGCTGCTTGTTGCGTGAGGTTTGTGAAGGAGTTTGGACGTGGGTTGCATGGGAAAGGGCTTGGAATTATAGATTGATATGTGGGCTAGGTGGGAGGTGAGATATGGGTTGCATTGGAGTCGAATACGGGGCAGTTTTGGTGTCGGGTTTGGGGCTGCAAAACAGAGCAGCGAAGGTGGTGTTGGGCTGTTTAGGACGTGATTGGGGAGGGCTAAGCCAGGGTTTGTGGTGGGATTTGGCTGGTATTTGAACACGGGTTGGAGGAGAGGGGATTGGGCCGAAAGTGCGTCGAAAATCGAGCCCAAATCAAGTAGAAAACGAGCTCAAAATCGCGTATAAAATCGTCGTAAAAATCGAGTTCTTCAAATACGATTTATAAAACGATTTAAATTGATTTTTCAAATCAAGTAACTTAAGAATGATTTTTCAAATCATATATATATTTTATTTTCAATAACTTAAGAAAATAAATTCGAATTAAAATAATATTAACTTAAATATCATTTAAATTAATAAAATACTTCATCGACGACGCCCATTCTACATCGTAAAACGAGTTCCAAATAATGACAATGACAACTAAATAATACATGTCATCCTATCATCATCGGGTGTTTGTTAGGTTTTCTATAAATTGCAATATCGACGGATACGGGTATCTACAGAGCCCCCACTTTGACTGAGGCTTGGACAAGGCGAAAGTCAAAGTATACCCTAGGTCCCTTTCGACATGAGGATTCCGCGGGTCATTTATAGTCCATTAGACTTGAGTATATAAGCTCGCCAGCCATAAGAAGAGATTATACCTGAAACTTCGTTGGGGATTAACTCTTGCTTCTGTTGCGTCAAATTATCATCGTTGGTCGTCGACCCATAAAATTGCATATATGGTGGGTTGAGCCTTATCCTTAGGCGCCTATGTATCCATTTCTAACGGAATCAAACCCGCGTCGTAGTTCGGCAACTGCTGACACATGCCCAAAGTCTATCATCTGCTGGCATATGTCCAAAATTCATCATCTGCTGACATTTGCCCAAAATTTATCATCTGCTGGCGTTTGTCCGAATAGGACGGGACTTTCCAAGGAGGTTGCCGCCGCTTTCATCATTTGCTTTCAGCTACGGAATTCTTCCATTTCATACTCTTGTATTGAATTGAATTCTTGGTGGATGTCATCCTTTACATCCTGATAATGGTCTCTGAAGCCAACGGCTTCAGAGCCCCCAGTTTGCAATGGCTCTAAAGTCGAAGACTTTAGAGCCCCCAGTTGAAGCTTATCCTGCTATATTTGAAACACAAAAATGTACAAGCAATAATCATCACATAAGCACATTTGGATCATCGATCTTAAAATTGGATCATTTGAAAGATTGGGTCATAGACCCGAAAATTGAATTTGAAAATTTTGAATAATTGGGCCATCGACCCGAAGTTTAAATTTGACATCACTTGGTATGTTGGGCCATCGACCCTTCAAAAATTGAATTTGAAATTTTGAATTTCGAAAGATTGGGGTCATCGACCCGAAAAGATTCCACTACTTGGATCATCTATCCATAATTCGCAAAAAGTTTTTGGAATTTTGAAATTTTGAATTTTTTTGAAATCGAACCTTGATGGGTGAGCATGAAATATGACTTAGACACTCTGTATGACTTGTAAACAACGTGGGCGTAGCCCGCTACCGTAAAACAGAAAAAAGAAAATAAAACCGTAAGTGTGCACGGGTTTTAATTCAATTATTGACTTATTGGGGGTAGAAATGTAAATTGGCCATTCTGACGCCAAAAGATGACAAACGGGAATCACAAGGTCGTCGAACTTGGGATGGAGATATCGTATGGCATGGGCGTGCTCCCGAGGGCATATGGGAATCAAGATCACTTGACATTGACAAGGTGGATTAAACTCACGGAGCAACAACGTTGGCTTCGCCCAGACACTAAACACAGACTTATTTTATGAGAACACTTAGACATCACACATCACTCTTGTTGGGAACATTCTGTCACTCTTCTCCTCACCTCCTTTCTTTTCAGCGAGTTTTCATCATTTCTTGCCACCGCCTTCTTTCTTTTTAGCGGGCTTTTACTATTTTTCTTCCACGCCTTCTTTCGTTTCAGCGGGTTTTTCATATTTTCTGTTCCCAACACAAACCCACATCTATGTGACTCAGCATCTTTGCCTAAACCATTAGATAAAGCTCATTCTAAGACTTGATACTATTCATCCGAACCTATATCCTTATCCTAGCCTACATCGAGTGCTAAGACCGACTCAAACAAAGGTGGCTTCATTTGGACTTGGTTAAGACCCGTAAGAAACCGACAAGATGACAACTTGGTTGATGAGTGGATTGAATCCCTTATTCTGAAGGACTGCCTACGTATTCGCGTGGAGCGAAATCAAATCCGACGTAGTTCGGTCTTGGTGCATAAACATGGCATTTTGATTGTGTGTACACACTCAAAGGTTTCACCTAAGGTATCATGTCGTATCCCATTCTAGCTTGTAAGGTACCATTGATCCCGTGTCTAGGGTTGGTACAAAAGGTTTTGATTCTTTGGGAGGTGGAGCTTGGTAAAAATAGGTTCATAAGGTAAACCATCATTCTGAAGGTTCACTTTGTGGTGCTAAGGCCAACGGGTTATGGCTTACATCGTGGTTGGAAAAGGTGTCTCGGTTTTGATTAAATCCGAGTGCAAATGGGTTGGAAAACAATGTGGGTTCAAATCTCCATATCTGGACCCTAAAGGCTGGGTGTAATAGCACAAGCGGAATGATTCTCAAAATTCCTGACTATCCCCTTGTAACCGTCTCAGGAAGGACTTAGAGGGTAAAGAGGTCACTACTTACGCTTTTGGGCTTCGCCCATTGAACATCAACTATGGGTACTTGACTTGACTTCTGGCCTATGTAACTTCGACATTCAACCAAAAACCTTTTGCAATAACTTCAACATCTTTTTTTCTTTTTTCCTTTTTCTTTCATCACTTTTCTTTTTCTTCTTTCTTTTTCTCGTCTCTTTTTCTTTTTCTTCCTGAAAAGGATCTTCCACCCATACTGCTTGTTACCATTGAATTCACATCAAAAACCGGCTTCGCCAACTAAATTGGGTTAGAACTAACAATTCCTTGTTAAAATGGGTTGGTCTCTTCTCTCTTCGAGATGGGATGATTTTATGGGGAAAAGGCTTGCCTTCCGTCATCGATAGGGGAAACAAGGAGCTAGTTCGGGTTCGTCATAGAATCATTGAAAAGCTTGTCACAAACATTGGTTCAGATGGAGGTTTTCTACCACCAGACATGGAATAGGTAAAGGAAACAGACACGGGATCCTAAAGTATCCTTACATTTTGAAACGGGACATACTTCCACCCCAGGGATGCCTTTGAGTGTGTTGTGCATTTTATCATGTTTCGGAATGATTGAGGATTGGAAACAAGACAAATTTGGAAACGAAACTGGAACTTTTTATTGGAAAGACAAATGCTTAACAGACTCGAAGGAACAATTCCTAGGACACACCCTAGGTCATCGCGGAACAAACGACTCAACTTCAGGAAAAGAAAGTCCTAGACTCGACTCGAATAAAATAAGAAAATAGATCCCGACTCATAATTTTCAAATCTGGTCTTGAGCTTTCTCTTGTTCAGCTGTTAGCTTAGATGCTCGGCTCTGATCCTTGATCCCTTTGATGGTCTGCCTCCATCCCGAGGTAGTCCTCTGAGGATCTATGCCAGTAATGAAGGTTGGTGAATCGAATTGTCTTTTATTAACTTCGTTAACGAGAGGAGTACATTCTAGAGCAAGACTCCCGACTTGAATTTCATTCTTCGGGTTTGGCAAGAATTCAAAGCAATCCACAAATATTTCCCCGATAAACACCTCTTTCAAGAGACATGGGCGGATAAGATGGGAATAATCGACATTGTCTTTGACAGAAACAAAGTTGGCGTGATCGCCAAATGGATTGGTGATGTTATTGGGTTTAATAGTTGAGATCGGGAGTGTTCCATTCTCAATCATGTCTTGGATTTCATGCTTCAGTCGATAGCACCTTTCAGTATCATGGCCTTTCCCTTGATGAAAGGCACAGTAGGCATTTGGTTTATACCATCTACCTTGTTGTTCAGTGGGTGGGTCCGGAGTTGGACCAATAGGCTTCAGCTTTCCTTGGGCTATGAGCCTTTGGAGAGCGTATGTATAAGTGCATCCGATATCGGTGAATGCCCTAGGTGTTTGGCGCTGCGGCTTCTTCGATTGCCCTTCTAAGAGATTGATGGCTTCATCAATATGGGCCGTTGCTGGGGCCTTGCCCTTAGACGATGAGGCCCCTTGGTACCCTTTCGGCTTTTCAGCCTCTGCCATTCTGACGTCATCTTCTACCTTTATCTCGATTCTTATCAATTCTTTGAAAGAGCCAAAATTCTGGTATTTCAGAGCATTCTGGTAAACAGGTCGTAGATTCTTTACGAACTTATCTACCATTTCAACTTCATCAGGCTTCTTGGCTAACTTCACGCTTTCAGCGCGCCATCTTGCAAGGAATTCAGTAAAGCCGTCTTTGTCTTTCTGTGTCATCACCTCCAATGTTCTTATGTTGGTTTGAATCTCGACATTATCAGCATAGTGCTTGCAGAACTCCACCGTGATATCTTCGAAAGTAGGGAAGTTCTTAAGGTCCAGATTGTAGAACCACGCCTTCGGGTGTTCATTCAGAGATTAAGCGAAAATTTCAGAGAGCATGTCAGCAGGTACTCCCTTCAATGCTAAGTACCCCTTATAGGCCTTAACATGGTGGACTGGATCTTCTGTGCCCTTAAACTTTGGGATATCAGTGAGTACCATGTTTGTGGGCAACTTATCCTGAAGTGGGGCATAGGCCCTAGCATTTTCGTAGTGGATGTTCTTCCCCTGGGAGAGCTTCAGACGGTCTTCAATGAACTTGAACCGTTTCTCCAGATCAGTCAGAGGTGGGGTAGATGAAGAGGAATCTTCACCCAGCTTAGATTCGATCGCATCTATTCTAGTCATCATGAGGTTCACGGCCTCAGTGAGCTTGTTAACAGCATCTTCCATTGCTTGACGTCGGGTTTTTGGCGGCCTTTCTACAAGAAAACCCCGAACCGAGTCAATATTTAAAAGTAAGAGCCCTTGCACACTTAAGGACACGACACCAACTTGACTCAAGCAAAGACTCGACTTAAGACTGATTAACCAAAAGGTTCAACTCACGGTTGGATTTAGACCTCGATTCATTTCAGACTCGACAAGACGACGTGACTCAAGTTGTCATAGCTCGATTCTAAAATGGACTCGGTGTGACTAAACCCGTGATTGGACTAACATAGTCCTTAGGTTCGAGTGGAACGCCCTAAAGGGCCTAGCTTGGACGTTTCTGTGGACTATCCTAGACCAATTGGTCGACCCACATGACTCGAAGCCCAAGAGGTGAGCTTGGGTGACCTAACAAGGTCGTGTTCTAGACTCTCGGGGCAAAACACGCCTAGCCTAACACGGCCAGGACCCGGACACGACTTGACGCATTTCATGCTTGGTTAAGGTTCGAGAAATATTTTGGATTGAATTTGAAAAAAAAACGAATAATCGATTTGAAAATGAGATTTAAAATGGGCAGCATGCCGGCTATAAAAGCTCATTTTGGGCCGAAAAAAATCTAGTCCTACTTGGGCAGCATTCCGCGTTTTTTAAAACCGTGCTATTTTGAAAGTAAGTTGTTCAAAATTTTGGTTTTGAAATTGACATGGAATATTTGACAAAAGACTCGGGAAATTCACCTTGCACATTGTCATTCTCATGTTATAAGGATGTATGTTCCTAGACATTTCTATGTCTCGGCAAGTCTTCTACAAGAAGGTCTATGCCCTCCATCCTTTTTGGGTCTTATAGAGCAATGGCCTTTAGGTAGAGTACCTAGAAGAGCATCCCCACCATCAAGAACCACGACAAGGCGGAGCGGAAGCAAGCAATGTGCAAGTTCCTGGCATAGTGGGACGTCGCCCCCCACGCGTCACAAAGAAGCGCTGGGACGGCCCGGGAAAGTCCTTAAGGGTTTATGCATGAATCGTAGCACTACGAGTAATGTTTTACTTTCCAATACTTTCTTTTCAAGTTTCACCTCGGAGGAAAAGACCCTAGAAACAAAGTGTAACTAGTCCTCTTTTCCCCAGCGGAGTCGCTAAACTGTGGACAAGGCCCTCGGGAACTGCGTCCGCGGGATCCACACTAGGCATAATCGACTCGAGATTCTTTCGAATCGAATTAAGAAAAATTAGAGTCGCCACCAAGTTTTATGGGAACTTGGAACCGTTCAAGTCAACTTTACACCTTTCATCGAAAAGCATAAAGCCAATCGACTACGAGTGATTAAAGATAAAGACTTGTACCCTATATCACTCGATTTGAATGACCCTCGTAATCCAATGGTATTTAGACGGATCCACAAACCATAGATCTTGAGTAAGGGGTGAGGGTACGTGTTAGGAAGCCCATAAGGACACCTAACCCCGCCCGTCGATAACGGCCTCTACTAAGTCAAGTATCGGATTTCAAACAAGGTCGTAGCTACTGCGATATATGATATGCAAACATCGTTTTAAAACCCTAACATGTGAGGTTTCTTTGTCGATTTAGATGCAACTAAACTAACTTTGTCAAAGTTGTAATTTAGCATGTGGGTTGATTGATCTAACAACATACAAAACAAAGCAAACAAGGCTTAGGGGGAATGGGGGAGCCGTTGGGATCTACCCTATTACAACCCAGGCATTTCATGCCGACACAACGAGAATTTATAGATACAACTCGATCTAAATACAATTGCTATATACGACACCATACACGACACATGGCCATTCGGCCTAGGAAAACGTGCACAAAGGGGTGGCCCACGGTTTACATAACTCACGGCCTTGGGTCACTCCTCGTAATGCGTGCTTTCGCTTAATCTTATCGAATTAGACATTGGGTCACACACCAAAGCATGCATTAGCATAAATCGGGCCATGTTGCTTTAAACAACATGCGATTTACTACGCTCTTACATGAATTGGAGCACAACTATCTAACCAAATAAGACTATGGTTTTTATAAATCGATTGACTCGACCCAAAAGAAAACTAATTACAAATGAATTACAAGAGACGACTCGATAAGCAAAAGGTAATTACAAAATACAAAACAACGATGAATAAACGATATAAAGATGAAGCAAGAATGACAAAAGGCACGGCCAAGCACACGGCCCCAGGCACGGCCACCCTAGTTCCTAGGTTAGGTTCATTAGGTTAGATAGATTTGCAAAGCGATATAGGATATACATTAGAAATTTATGATAAAAGAGGTCAGAAGGCTTCGCCTAAAACCGAGTGTTCTACACGGCCTAAAAGGGTCGAATTAGGTCAAGTTCGCTAATTAAGTTAACTCGTCGAGTGTTAATAAGAAGGTGCTAATCACGCACTCTTATACTAGCGAGAAATTAGGTGAAAAGAGAGATGCATTCAATTAGGTTATAGAATTGTTGGTCGATTTTAATGCTTGTGTCGAAGCACCCTAACATGTCTAATTAGGTTATTTAATCGATCTAAAGTCGTCTAATTAAGTCATATGTTAACAATAAGAGGTCGAACTAACATGCAACGGGTCCTAGGGTAGGTCGAATTGAACGAAACAAGCAAGGGGTCAAAAGCGAGGAACGAAGTTAGGATTCGTTTTATTAATGCCCTACCTTGAACACGAGGATATGTAAATGAGACGGGGGATACGACCGACCGATGTGGCGGATTTCTTTCCCATCTCAAGTCAACGCGGGTGTTCATTGTGGTACTTTAACTCATACTCGGACTAAACTAGTTTCATAGTTAACGATGTCAAACGATAAACAAAACGATAAACAATGTAAAACGAACAATGAAAAAACAAACATAAAAAGAACGAAATAAAAGGAGAAGAGGAGGATTTGATGCACCCTCAACCTACATGTATCGTTGACACCGTCTTGGGTCGTAATCGATCGTAGATTTTATCTCGAGAGGCCGTCGTCGACGAAGGAACAAAGCAACAACACGTTTTTTTGTAAATCTGGACAGCAACTTTCAAACTGCAATTTCTCACTCGTTTCATGGTGAAAATTAGATTTAAAAGATGTTTTGAAAACTAGAAAGAGAGGAGAACAAGTATCTTAAAACAAACCACGATCGTTCTGAGTTATTGGGCACAAAAAACGAGCACAAACAGAACTGGACAGACAGGAAAAGCCGCGAAAACAGAGTGTATGACACTCTGTTTTTCGAGGGGATTCGTGTACTCTCAAGGTCAATTTGGCTCGTGAATCTTTGTCTAAGATGTAGATGGATGTTATATGGTTAATTAGGAACAAGAAACTCGAATTTTAATGGAGATTTGAAGGGAGAACGAATGGTATTTCGAGAGAGACACAAACTGTTTCTCAGTTTGGATGTATCGGTTTTGAGAGGCAATTAGGGTTTGTTTTTGGAGATTAATGCTGGTGAGTGACGGTAGTATCTATGGAGAACTTAGAGGATTGAATGTATGGCAGAGGGGAGGTATTTATAGGGAGTTAAAGTAGGGTAAAAGAGAGCAACAAGCAGTCGGGTTCCCTGTTTCGCTGCTGCTGTCCAGCAGCTTTCATGAGCTCGTGTAGGGTTTTTGAGGAGTGTTTCTTGGTGGTCAAGGCATGGTAATATATTTAGGATAGTCAGGTGTGGTTGGGTGGTCATGGGCACGGGTTTGGTAGCCGTTTGGAGCGGGTTTGGAAGTGTTTGATTGGGCTCGGGTTTGGAGAACGAAAACAGGGGGGCTGCTTGTTGCGTGAGGTTTGTGAAGGAGTTTGGACGTGGGTTGCATGGGAAAGGGCTTGGAATTATAGCTTGATATGTGGGCTAGGTGGGAGGTGAGATATGGATTGCATTGGAGTCGAATACGGGGCAGTTTTGGTGTCGGGTTTGGGGCTGCAAAACAGAGCAGCGAAGGTGGTGTTGGGCTGTTTGGGACGTGATTTGGGAGGGCTAAGCCAGGGTTTTGTGGTGGGATTTGGCTGATATTTGAACATGGGTTGGAGGAGAGGGGATTGGGCCGAAAGTGCGTCGAAAATCGAGCCCAAATCAAGTAGAAAACGAGCTCAAAATCGCGTATAAAATCGTCGTAAAAATCGAGTTCTTCAAATACGATTTATAAAACGATTTAAATTGATTTTTCATATCAAGTAACTTAAGAATGATTTTTCAAATCATATATATATTTTATTTTCAATAACTTAAGAAAATAAATTCGAATTAAAATAATATTAACTTAAATATCATTTAAATTAATAAAATACTTCATCTACGACGCCCATTCTACATCGTAAAACGAGTTCCAAATAATGACAATGACAACTAAATAATACATGTCGTCCTATCATCATCGGGTGTTTGTCGGGTTTTCTATAAATTCCAATATCGACGGATACGGGTATCTACAATACGTAAATAAATTCATTCAACGATTCATTCAACAAAAATAAAATGCATCAACTAAAAATAAATTAAACATACATGACACAATTCCTTAATTATGTTGATTAATTTTATCCAAACCACCTATTTAAATCAAATTAAGTGACAATTCAATTAATCACATTAAATTTAATCTTAATTCATATTAAACTTGCAATATGAATTTAATTCATCAATATTTTAAACTGCTTTAAAATAATTTGGTATCTTAAAATTGTGAACCGTTTCACAACAATTAATCATACATTGTAAAGGTAATGTATAATTAATATTGGCCAAAACAAACAAAAACAAAATCCCTTTTTTTTTATATGACTCGGCTAATCAAGGAAAAACAAAACAAGTTTTTTTTTTTTTTTCGGCAATAACAGCAAAAAACAAAAAAAACAGCCCTTTTCTTTTTTTCTACACGGTTTTATCTGAAAAAACCGAAACAAGACAATTTTTTTTTTTTTTATAAATCTGTCCTCTGTGAACAGTTAGGACGTGAAGAGTAACAGGAAAAAAAATTTCTTTTCTCGGATGCTTTTCAAATCGGCATAAACAAAACTGCCGCAAAAACTTTAATCGGTTTTTCCCGAAAGAAAAAAAAAACAGATTTTTTTTTAAAATAATACTGTTCATCCGTGAACAGTAACAGAAATAGAAGGAAAAATTCCACGGCTAAAAAAAATTAAAACAGCCCCAAAAATTTTATCAATTCGGCAAAACCGATTTCCATTTACATCTCGAATTAATAAATCGAAACATCTACAAATTATCATATTATTATCTTAATTGATTAAAAACAACAATATGAAAATCAAATGGAAATAAAACAACATCAAAAACTCAACAATCGGCTAAAAAAAATTATTTTACACAGCTCAAAAAAATTCCAGTCGATTATATATTTTTTTTCCCTTTTTTTCGCAAACCCTAATTATTGTTTACAAACAATTTTATGAAAATCATCAAATTAAAATTCCTGGCCTTGGCTCTGATACCACTTGTGGGATTTATCTGTATGCATCCCTTTAATTTTAAGGACTATAACGAATTATAATGATGAAACTAGTCATAAAATTAAATTGCATAAACAAAAATGTAAAGGATTAAGAAATAACCTTCGGTCCTAGCAAATACGGCCTAAGAACAATATCAAAGTAGATATTCGCCTATCAGTTGCACCCAAGACGATATGAGAAATGCCCCTTGATTATGCTAGAATCGATCCAAAAATTAACTAAATAATTTTTAGGTTTTTTTTGTGTTTTTCGTAGAGATGAGAGGCAAGAGAATGAGTGAGAAAAATTAGGTTAAGAAAAATTCACTCCCCTTCCCCTTTAACCGTGTATGAGGAGGAGATTAGAATAGAATTTTTCTTCCTAATATTCTCGGCCCATTTACCGAAATTAGGAGAGTTAATTTCTCTTTTTTCGGTTATTCCAAAAATGTATAAAAAGTGTTAAATATAAATTGTCATCTAGTGAGGATCGAACCCATGACCTCTTGGTTTGAGTACCCTCACTATTACCACTATGACACATTCATTTTGTTGATATTAAATATAACCGATTACATTTAATTACGAATTAACAGATTAATTCGTCCAACCTAACATTACATACATTTAATTAAATATAACTTATTATATTCAATTTACGAATTGACAGCTAATTCGTCTCAACTAATGTTATTTAATCTTCATTAAATAATTGTCTCATCAACACATTGACTAACTGTTTAGTCATATAAGGCATCAATGTGATTATATTTCTATAACCACATTTCTCAAACACATCCTATAGGTGTGACCTTTAGGGACCAATTGATCACCGCCATCTGTATGATAATAACGTCAAACTTTCTAGCAAGCCAACTGTTATTAGGTAATCGTTAATCAACTGATTAAAATACGAAGTATACCCTTGTGAACCTGTAAGAGATTTACAAATGTTATCACACTAATTTGTGGAGGACACAAGCTCCAACAGTACTCGTGTTTGGGCCAAAGCCCACAATTTCGCTGAAAATGATAGGGTAACCTCAAAGAGGCGCGAGCCATCCTGCGACATAAGGAGGATTCCTTTTTTTTTCTTCAAAACATATGCCAAGTGACGCAACACCTCATTCGCCTTCGTCGTCTTTGACAAAATCACAAAAGCTCTCAAAATCGCCATTGCTGATGTTGTTTTCTTGCTTGGATTTATGCTATATCACTCATGTCATCTCAAGGTATGTAAATCCTCTTGATTTCACTTGAATTTGTTTACTTTTTTGTTGATTGAATTGGGACGAAACCCTAATTCGTTTGAAATTGATTTGGGCGTTTTTGATTTGCCCATTTTCGAGTGGAATTGATGCTTGCATTAGGTTAGAAACCTGTTTAGGAGTATAGGGGTGCTTTTATTTTGCATTTTGGTCCCCGTTCCCGCTCCCTAGGTGCGAAAAACGCGAATAAGGTGTAAAACCCGTCTTATTTCGCAATGTTGTGCTTATTTGCTTGGGTCGTGTGCCCCACTAGGTTGCATTGTAATTGGAGAAGGTCGTCTTTGTTATGTTAAACCTTCGTTGTCTACTAGGAGCAAAATTTCGTATTTTGCCTTTATCAGGCGGTCTTATGCTGACGAAATAAGCGACTCTTTGGGCTCGAACTGAGCCACATTGCTTAGAATAGACCTTAACGGTAGTTTAGGTGGTCCTGGGGCGTGATCGAGTCATGTTGCATTGTTGTGGCCGTAATTTAAATTTTTGACCTGCTTGCGCTCAATTTGGCGTAAATTTTGCCTTTTGAGCTTTGTAAAATGCCCGGTTGGGTATTTTATGTTACTAATTTTTTTTTTTTTTTTTTTGCAGGCCTTGTGTTAGCCCGAGGTTATTTGGTTGTTTTTGTGTGTTTTTTTGCTATTGTTTTGACTCGTCTTTTGCTTGAAAAGAAGGGCGAGTCTGTTTTTCTCGGGAGAAGCCTATAGTTGCTGTCGGTGCTGGGGGATTTGAGCGGAGTCCGCAGCTGGTTGTTCTGGGAGGAGAGTTAGTACTCGGAAGTAGGCGCCTCGGGTTTCCTCTTCGGAGTTGTAGGGGGTTGTTAGGATTACGGATAGAGACCCTCGACGCACCATTAGGTCCTGTGGTGCGAAGAGGCGGTGGGTGGAGATAGAGGATGATGTTGCCCTCATCGTAGAATTTTTGGCCAGACGAGTTCAGGCCCGCCGACGGCTTGCGGTTGGCCCAGTGTTATCCAAGGACTTTGATGGTAGTCAGTTGTTCCTGCGGCTTGACAGTCATATCTCTTACCGTGAACACGAGGGCCTTGTGAGTTTGCTATTTTCCTAAACTTTTGTTATTTTTGCTGTTTCGAGACTCAATAGGCATTCTGACCCTGTTTGGTTTATAATTTCAAGAGACGGCTAATATAAGGACGTTCTCATGGATCTCGACTTGCGTGGGCTTCTACGACATCTTGCGAGCGGGCTTGAGGGCGTTGATAGAGAGATCGGACATGGGTTCGTTGGTTGCTGCTTAGCGCGAGATTCACGGGGCTTCGATTAGCTCGAACATGTGCTTGATCCATGCCATGTTGGATCGTTATTGGGACACGACGTCGTCGTTCCATATGTAGTTCGGGGAGATTGGCATCACCCTGGAGGTTTTTGCAATAATGTCGGGTCTTCTTTACGGTGAGACGCCGGTTCAGTTTCCGGAGACACCGGAGAGAGTGTCTTGCGCCATGATCACGGGTTTGATTGGCAATGTATTGCATGTACCGACCGACATTACCCCTTTCTTGATGGCGAACTCTTACATGAGGGACCACTTCAGGGTGATGGTGATAGGCTTTGTTCCGGAGCCGTTGGCGAGCCCTGAGGCTGACGCGCAGGAGGCGCGGTTGTGGTTGTGGTACTTCTTGGGTACCACGTACTTTGGCGACAAGGGCGAGCGCTTGTCGAACAAAGTGCTTCCTTTGCTTGCTGACTTGCACGCCCTAGGTCAGTATGACTGGGTAACGCCTGCTCTGGCCCAGTTTACTCGTTACTTGCACGCCGCCGTTCGTCCGGAGACGATGGAGGAGGGTAGTTCCTCTACTTTGGTTGGTCCCGATCTCATCTTAGAGGTACGAGCATTTTTTGTTGGTTGTTGATTTTTTTTTTTGTTTTTTTTTTTGTGTTGTGTTTCGATGATTTTTTAAAGTTGGCTGTTTTTATATTGCTTATGTTGCAGGCTTGGCTATACTCCTACTTGCCTACTTTGTGCCCAAGGACGATAAGCGAGGCGCCTTAAGATTACCCAGCCATGAAGTGGTGGACGGTGGCTCGGAAGAAGTCCACCTAGTCGACATACTTGGATTGCAGGCGCACGGTGAACGCCCTTCGGCTTAACGATGTAAGTTTTCGTTTCTTGTCTCTTTCGTTTTATGAGAAAAGGTAGAGATAGGATGACTAGGTAGCTAGAAAGCTCCTAGTTAGTTAACTTGCCTTGTCGTGGATCCAGTTTGTTAGGTGGCTCTGAGAGCACTACACGGGCATGCCTGCCTTTGTCAGAGAGCGATTGCGGCCTTGTAGTTGTCAGTGTTTGTGCTTAGAGACGGCGATCGACCTAGTTTGGTACCTTGGCGAGCGCTTGGCTCGTCAATGCTTTGGCGAGGCTTTTGTAGTGCCCGTTGTTCCGCTTAAAGTGTTATTCCAGGAGTCGACGCCGGACAAGGTTGCGGAGCACCTTCACGGTCGTGGAGGTGAGGACTTCCTGTTGTCGGGGGTAGACTACGACACGTTCCATTTGTCGCAGCTTGATTGTTACCCGATTAAGGTACGTTTTCATCAGCTCGTGCTCATTGCTTTTTGCTTTTGGTAGAGGGGTTTGTTACCTTTGACATGGTTTCCCGTTGTTTGGTGTTGACCACCTGATAAGGGCCCAGCCCCCAACATTCACGACACGGACTACCTTCGCGGGGCCGAGTGGTGAGGAGTTGCAGTTGCAGCTGCCAGAGCCTGTGGATCCTGAGGTGACCGATGCTGACATGGAGTGGAGGCTGACGGTTTTGAGGGTGAGCTGCTAGCTTGAGCTCTCCTTCTTGTTCGTATTTTGCTTTGCTCTGCGTGTTGGTTTTGTCTTGAAAGGTTTTGCTTTGATGTGCAGGTATCGACCGTTTATCATCAGGCTCTGTGGCAGATGGCTATTCGGTGGAGGGCGCCTGCTGGTGACCTGGCCTTGAAGGAGGCTCGGCTTGTGCTAGTGCCTTTTGTTGGTTATTTTTGTGTCTTTTTGTATTGCATTTCATGGTTATATCGTAGCGACTTATGTTGTGTTTTGCAGAGTATTGCGGATCCGGCGGCGCTTGCTCCGGTCCGTGCTGAGTTGGACGAGGCGAGAGCGACGATCCAGGCACAGAGGTTTGGACTCACCACTCGAGACCAGGCATGGCTATACTTGACGCCTCATCCAACGGAAGATTTCAAAAGAATACTGATGATGATAAGGGATGGGCCATTATTAAGGATATGGCGACCCATTGTGCTGAATATGGGAACCTACGGGACAGTATTCGAACAGTCCATTCAGTTGACAAGGCAGTTGTGGCTCAGTTGGAAGCCATGAATGCGAGGTTGGATAGATTTGAGCTGCAAAATGCTGGGGACCACAGACGGTTCATTTGCTGACTAGACAGAAAACTGTCATTTGTGAGAGATGTGGAAGAGATGACGGTCATCTACCGCTATTGATCTTCTTGCGAGAAAGAACAGGTCCTTACTTTTCAACAATACAGGCAAGGAGGGGGTTCTTATTACAACAATCAAGGGGCAGTCCATCCCAAATTGAGGTGGACCAGTCAAAATGTGCTCAATCCCACTCCTCCACCACAGCAGCAGCAGCCATATGTCCCCCCTCATAAGGCTCAACAAGGCTTCCAAAAGCCTCCTTCTTTTCCTGCACCAAATCAAGGCGCATCATCTTCATATGGGGTAAGTGAGCTAGGTGAGCTTAAGTCGATGTTGCAGTCGTTGACAAAGCAATGGCAACTAAGTGACCAACAGAAAGAAGCATCCATCAAGTCACTTGAAACGCAAGTCGCTCAGTTAGCCGCGAACAAGTCCACGAGGAAACAGGGTGACTTGCCATCTCAAGCTGATAAGAATCCGCACGAGATGGTGAATCTGATTAATCTGAGGAGCAGTCATTCATATGAAGGACCGAAATTACCTGTTGACAGGACTATTTCAAACCCGAGGAATGAGCCAAATGACGATGATCAGTCATTTGTTGCTGAAAAAGACTTAACCACGAAGAAGATACTCGATCGACTGGTTTTTGAGGGCCGATCGAGTAAAATTGAAGCTAAAAGGACTCGATGGAGTAGAAATATTACTCGATTGAGTGAACAGGATAATGAACCGCTCGATCGAGAAGTCCAAACCACTCGATCGAGTGATATTGCTGAAGAATATGTTCGATCGAGTGGTATTTTTGCTCGATCGAACACTGCTGATATTGGCGACCTCGATCGAGAGCTTGCTAGTGCTCGATCGAGTAATATTTCACCTGGAAGGACTCGATCGAGAGGCAAAAAGTCTCGATCGAGTGGCAAGGAGCTTGAACCAGCGGAGACGTTGGAAGAGAGAAATAAAGGGCTCGAGATACCTATTACGGTGCCCTTTCCGAGGCGATTACAGAACACGAAGGCCAATCAACAGTTCGGTAAATTTGCCGAGCTCCTGAAAAGCTTGCAGGTGACTGTTCCATTCGCTGAATTGCTGACACAGGTACCCTCTTATTTAAAATTCATGAAAGAAATTTTTTCACGTAAGAGGCATATTAATTATTATGAGACTGTAGCTTTGACCGAGGTAGGGACTGCCCTAGTTCAAAATAAGCTACCACCTAAACAGTCAGACCTGGGTAGTTTCTCAATTCCATGTCACATAGGTACCCATTTAATTGATTTTGCGCTATGCGATCTCGGTGCTAGAGTGAGCGTCTTGCCTTTGTCTCTTGCTAAGAGACTTGGTTTGACTAAATTTAATTGCACAAACATGACTATACAGATGGCCGACCGTAGTATATCATGGCCGTTAGGTGTCATAGAGGACATACCTGTTAAAATCGCGACATTCTTTATTCCCGTTGACTTTGTAGTGCTTGACATACCCGAGGACACTCATACCCATATTATTTTAGGGAGACCATTTTTATTCACTGCTCGTGCAGTGATAGATGTTGGGGGCAAGACACTAACATTTCAGGTAGGAGACGAGAAATTAATTTTCCATCAGTCTAAGTCTCGTATGGCTCCCATGCAAACTCAACCTTTCAATGCCCTTTCCTCTACTGACTCCCCTATTGACACTCCAAATAAAAATTTGGAATTTTGTGCTGCTATTGTGACCCCTCTGCCTTAGACTGAGAGCAAAAAGGAGGAGAATTCGTCTATTTTCCTTGCTGCAGGTATAGATGAAATAGATGCAGGAGTTGTCAAGGGTCATTGTGCAATTAAAATCAATCAAATTGGGGGTGACAACGTAAAAGCTGGTGAGAAGGAAAAAGGGACAAGAAAAGTTTGTGCGTACGTGGATGTCAACTATTCTCCTCCTACTGGTTCAAATTCAAGCTCGTGGAGAATGAAGAGGACGGTTAAGGATGCTGAAGGGACGTACTCCAGTCAGAAGCCCTCCGTGGGGCTACTGAATTGTCTTGAGAATTGAGCGGGGAATGCCTCGTGTAACAATTTGTAAAAACTAATTTTAAATTTCCGTTGAATTTCTTTATTGCATTTATTAGGACTATTAGCATTTAGACATTTTTAGCGTAGTTAGAAAGACTTTAGACTGTTATTTTTGTGATTTGGTATATCGGGATATGTTTGCGAGTGTTTCTATGCAGGTTTGGGGAGATATTACGCAATTTGGATGAGATATAAGAGAAAAAGCACTCGATCGACTACTTTTTGTACTCGATCGAGAGGAATTTGCCAGAAAAGCTTCGATCGAGTGGTTTGGAAGTGTTCGATCGAAAGAGCAAAAAGCCGGAATTCTCGATCGAGTAGATTTTTACTCGATTGAGTAAATTGAAGACATGATCTCTCGATCGAGTGGTTTAAAATCACTCGATCGAGTGGATTTGAAAATCCCGCGCAGGAAGTAACCCTTAAACTTCCTATTTTCATTCTTTATTTTCATTTCTCATTTGTTCATCATCTTGCACGATTAAAAACCCCCAAATTCTCTCTAAATCTTGCCCATTACAAAATCAAACACCTATAATTTGTTCTTTGCTAATTACTCGACATTTCCCCTTTATTTTCCCTTTGATTCTTGCTCATTTGCACGGTCAATTGCGGGTATTCGGGTATGCGGTTTCTTGCTTGAAAATCGCCATTCTTGCTTTGTTTTTGTCGATTAATTGCTTCTTTGTAGGTTTCTTTTATCAAGTAAGTATTCCCTTTGCTTCATTGTTGTTTACTTGTTTTAATTTTGCCATTTATGAAGTTATGATGAATTAGGGTTTATGCTAGTCGAAATTTTCGACTGAAATTGGGGTTTTCTGTTTAAATTGCTTCAATTGATGATTGTTTCCCTTTACCTCATTGCTGATTATCTGTTTGTTTTGAATGTTTGAGGTAAAATTGGGAATTAGGATTTATGAAGCGGAAAATTTCGACTGATTTGGGGAATTTTGCTGTTTAAATGTTAATTGATCATCATTTCCCTTTCCTTACTTGATTAGGATGGACAGTAGCTCAATGCCCTCTTCCAGTTCGACTGCTACTCCGTCCTTGACTGAGACGGTGGTCCCTGCTGCCACCACCATCTCCACACCCATTAGTAGTGCCTATTCCGCTGCTCCCGTGTTCCTTGTTACCACTGCTGGTACTGTCGTTACTGTTGCTAGCACTGCTGCTAGCTTCGTCTGAGCTTCCACCTCCGTCACAGCCTCTGTTTTTGCTAGCACTGCTGCTAGCCCTTCTTCCTCTGTGTTGGTCTCTGCTGCTTCTTCTGTTACAGCTACATCTAGTACTTTAGGTACGGTGACCACCCCTGCTGCGTGGTCACCCGCAGTCATAGCTGCTTACCGGGCGGCTCTAGTATCTCGTCCTGTCGGAGGACGGGCTTCTACTTCAGGTTCTAGAGGTCGTGGTCGTGCACGAGCTACACCTGCTGCCGGCCATTCTGCTGGCCGTGTTACCATCCGAGGGGACGAGTCCCTCGACTCGCACCCCGACTACCCCCAGGTAATTTTTGTTAACGGTATTCATCGCACTAGATTTTATCGTTTAGTAGACTGTGACTTTCTACTGACTCGCTTTTTATGCCGTTCGTCACTTGAGAGGCTTGGTATCAATGACCCGGTGTGTGAGATTTTGAGGGGTACGAGGATGGCTGGACTTGTGACCATGAGTGCCCACACCTTCAGGGAGCTAACCCTTAAGTTTTTCAGCTCCTTTACCTTCTCCTCCGGGGCACACGACGCTGCCCCTACTTGTGCTTCTGTGTCTTTCCGGTTGTTCAACCGGACTTTTTCTTTGACTTTGGAGGAGTTTGGTACTACACTTGGCCTTTCCTTTACGGGCGCCACTGCCGCCCCTAGGAAGGTCATCCGTCAGCTTTGGCGGACTTTGGCACAGACTACCTACGAGGAGCAACGGCTCGCTCAAGTTCACCTTCCCCCTGCCCGTTACTTCCTGCGACTGATGGGAAGTACTATTTTTGGCCGTAAGTAGCCAAACAACGTGACTAACACCGAGCTTTCTATTCTGGGCGGGTACCTAAACATTAACAGCGAGGGCCACTTTGCCCTCAACATTGCTTACCTGACCACCCAGTACTTCTAGTCTCAGGGGAAGAAGGTCACGGGCACCATTGTCTGTGGTGGCATAGCCACTTTCCTTGCTCGTTCTCTCCTCCGTGCTTTACCTCGTGACTTACCGTACATACCGGGAGATAGGTTCCTGGAGCTAGCATCTATGTTGTCCGTGACTTGCCTTACTTCTGACTACCGGACTTGGAAGATTAGTGGTTCCTTGTCCGAGGACCTTCCTTGCACCACCCTTCCTCGCCTCGTCCCCATGCCCACTGTTAGGGGCAGGTTACCACCACCGTTACCCATGTACCACCTACCGCTCCGACCACCTACTACCATGTCCGCTTCTAGGAAGCAGCATCGACCTGAGACCGGAGAGGGATCCACACCTTCCACGGGTGGCCAGACTTCCACGGCCACTCCTACCCCTATCCCTATTCCTACTCCTGCGCCCGACCAGGCACAGCCGATTCTTCCGGCTAATTTTTTTTCTCCTCCACCCTTTGAGGCGTCTACGGTCATGGACCAAGGGCGCCATGACGGTTTGTTGCTTGAGATTGCAGAGAGACAGGCTCGTATGGAGATTGACATAGCTTGTACTTTGTTCCCTCTGTACGAGTATCACATGAGGCGACACCGTCCCATTCCAGAGGGTTGGCCACACCCGTCCTTCTATCGGTACCCAGCTGAGGGGTACCCTGAGTCAGCTAGTGAGGAGGAGGAGGACGAGGACGCAGCTGCGAGAGCTTAGGCTGAGCAGAGGAGGATGAGAGAGCAGGAGGAGGACCCAGACTTTACAGTGACGGTAGAGGACGTGACAAAGGAGGCTGACGAGTAGCTACTGGTCTACTCACTTCCCCAGTTTTCAGGCTGGTTTGGGGAAGTTCGGGTTTTTTATGTATATTCTCACTCTTTTATTTTCTTTTGTCTCCTTTATATTTTATTGTTTTCATTCATTTATTGGTTGTATATTCCTGTTCCCCCCTATATATCTGCTGGTGTATGCTGGAGGACAACGAGGGCATTGTCCGTTTTGGTTTGGGGAGGGTAATGCATCCTTTGAGTCTGCATTTGCATTTGTTTTGCATTCATGTTTCTATTTTCAGCTTGCATTTTATTTAGTTATTCCATAAAATCATAAAATCCAAAAAAATTAGAAAATTTCAAAATATTAAAAAATATTCACCTTGCATAGCATGTTCATCATGTTTGCACTGTGTAGACTGTGTAGACTTGACCTGATAAATTGGCAACCTACTCCATAAATTATGAGATTTAGAGCTTTATAACTGGTGACATTCATGACCAATTCACATAGGAATTGAGAGTAGTACTCCTTGCATAGCATGTTCATCATGTTTGCACTTTTATTGTTGGAGCTTGTGTCCTCCACAAATTAGTGTGATAACATTTGTAAATCTCTTACCAGTTCACAAGGGTATACTTCGTATGTTCAATGAGTTGATTAACGTTTACCTAATAACGGTTGGTTTGCTAGAAAGTTTGACGTTATTATCATACAGATGGCGGTGATCAACTGGTCCCTAAATGTCACACCTATAGGATGTGTTTGAGAGATGTGGTTATAGAAATATGATCACATTGATGCCTAATATGACTAAACAGTTAGTCAATGTGTTGATGAGACAATTATTTAATGAAGATTAAATAATATTAGTTGAGATGAATTAACTGTGAATTCGTAAATTAAATATAATAAGTTTTATTTAATTAAATGTATGTAATGTTAGCTTGGACGAATTAACCTGTTAATTCGTAATTAAATGTAATCGGTTATATTTAATATCAACAAGTTGAATGTGTCATAGTGGTAATAGTGAGGGTACACAAACCAAGAGGTCATGGGTTCGATCCTCACTAGATGACAATTTAACACATTTTATACATTTTTGGAATAACCAAAAATAAGGAAAGAATACTCCTTATTTCGGTTATGGGCCAAGAAAAATAGAAAAGAAAAGCCTACCCTAAATCATTCCTATACACGGTTTATAGGTGAGTGAGGGAGAGGATTTTCTGACCTAATTCATTTTTCATTTTTGCCTCCTCTCTCATTGGAAAAACACAAAGAAAACCTAAAAATTATTTTAATTTTTGGATCGATTCTAGCAAAATCAAGGGCATTTCTCGGAGCATCTTGGGTGCAACTGATAAGAGAATATCTATTTTGATATTTTTCTTAGGCCGTATTTGCTAGGATCGAAGGTTAATTCTGAATCCTTTACTTTTGTTTATGTATTTTAATTTATGACTAGTGATCGTCATCATTAAATTCGTTATAATCCTTCATTTTAAGGGAAGTATACAGATTATTTCCCACAAGTGGTATCAGAGCAAAGGCCACGAATTTTAATTTTGATGATTTTCATGAAAATTGTATGTAAACTTTTAGGGTTTCCGAAAAAAATTAGGGCACGGCTGTTTTTTTTTGTTAATGCCGATTGAAAAAAAAAATGTTTGCAGCCGGTGTTTGTTCTTTTTGATGCGAGATTTCCATTTTTATTTTCCATAATGTTGTTTTAATCAGTTAAAATTATCATATGAAGAACTGGTAGATGTATGATTTGATGCAGATTAAGTTAAAACATAAATGGAATCGTCATGTTTGATTTAATGCAGATTAAGTTGAAATTAAAAAGGCATTAGGGTCCTAATTTAAAAACCGTGAAATTTTTTTTTGTTTCTGTACTGTTCACGGATGAACAGTATTAAAAAAAAAATTGCTGTTTTTTTTTGCTCTCGGTTTTTCTAATTTTCTTAGAAAAACCGATTAAAGTTTTTTTTGCGGTTGTTTTGTTTGTGCCGTTTTGGAAAAGCATCCGAAAAAAAAAATTTGTTGTTACTGTTCACGTGCTACTGTTCACAGGGGACAGAATTTTTTTTTTAAAAAAAAAATTGTTTCGGTTTTTATAGAGAAAACCGTGTATAAAATTAGAAACATGCTTGTTTTGTTTTTTTTGTTTATGCCGAGACCAAATAAAAAAAAAAGGATTTTGTTTTTGTTTTGATTTTGGTCAATTAGTTATTGTGAAACGGTTCACAATTAAAAGATACCGAATTATTTTAAAGCAGTTTAAAATTTTGACGGATTGAATTCATATTACAAGTTTAATATGGATTAAGATTGACATTAATGTGATTAATTGAGGAATTGTCACTTAATTTGATTTAAATAGGTGGTTTGGATAAATTAATCAACATAATTAAGGAATTGTGTCATGTATGTTTAATTTATTTTAGTTGATGCATTATATTTTATTTTTGTTGAATGAATCGATTGAATGAATTTATTTACGTATTTATTTTTGCAATCGGTTGTAATTTGTAATACTTAGTGTGGCCTTAGTCAAATTATGTTTTCGTAATGAAAGAAACATAATTTTTAATGTAATTATGAGATATCGAATCTCCTTTATTTTTCTTTAGTTTTGGGGTTTTGAAATTAGAATGTAATAAATAGGTTTATTATGTAAATTTTATTTATTGTAATTTTCAAAAGAAGACTAAAGATGGAGATTGAAGCTCACTCCCGCTACATGGATCAAGTTGGAACATCAAGACAAGCTTCTCGGGTCCAAGGAAGATTCCAAACTTGTATTTATTGTTCATTTTGATAGGATAGGCCACACTAGGACTTTTACTGTTTTTACGTTTTTCATTCTTATTGCTTTTCATTCCCATGTTAGTTTATGCATCATATTCCACCTAAAACCAAACCACCTACTAATAAAATGCATGAAAATTGACTCATATAGGTTGTATGTTAGTTTTCATGGACATACAGATGTCACTGTCTTTAAGCCATCACCTTAGTTTATTCATTCTCGCATGCTAGATATTAGTTCACTTAAAATGAATTAAAATAAAGTTGATGGAATCTTCCTCTAAAACGGAAATTGAGATTAGTCTTTATAAGGGCAAATAACTATGAATCCCTTCTTCGTCGGTAGGCATAATATGACCCCTTCTACGTTGGGTAAGTAGTTGTGTTGACTTAGTTTACCTCAACATCATAGTCCGAAGAGTTTCTCGTGATTATGATGGACTAAAGATAGAATTTACAGAAATTTATCGACCAAGAATTCTAACGGTAGAATTAGCTAAAAGGTTAGCTTATCAATTTACAGAGAATTGAGTCCTAGGATCATTTATATAATTCTTGAGGGAGGTCAATTGTATAAATGTTTTGAGTCTTCGCGTTATGACAGTAGATCATTAGACTTAAAATCATAAACGATGCACATGCTTATTATTTTTATTCTTCTTCTCGCAGTGTAGAACACGTTTATTTTGATAATACTGTTATAACAAAATGGCTGGAAATAACGCAATCCCAATGCCTAGTGGCACACTTGGACGCGAGTCCTGGCTGAAAGCTTTCATAGACCACATGAATCAGTCCACACGACTGAAGAATGATGGGTTCAACTTTGCGGACAGGGAGGCGGCACTACGGAATGCTGCCATTGCTTACAGTAAGCTCAAGTACTTAACTAAGCAAATACCGGTCAACCCAGACCCCAATGCAGTAGTCAACGAGTCAATTGCTTATAGTGACTTCGTTATGGAAGCGGGTGCGATAAAGAACGTACTCATCTTTGCAATGGAAACCAATTTGCAGAGACGCTTCATTGCTCAAGGTGCAAACAAGATTTTCACCACGCTCACTAACGAGTTCTCAGAAGCACCGAGAATCGTTACATATGAGCACACCTGTCGCTTCTTTGATGCGAAACTCCAGAAGGGCCAACCGGTTAGCCCACGTATTCTTCACATGATTGAGAATGTCGAGAAGCTGGAGGCACTTGATTGCAAAATCAGTGAGAGCATTGTCATTGACCGAATGCTTCATTCTCTTCACGATGGTTTTGCCCTTTTCAGGGCGAACTACTACATGAATGACTTGAAAAAGAGTCCTCATGAGCTACACTCCCTTCTCGTACAGACCGAGAAGGATATGAAATTGAGTGGGGGCATGAAGCAGGATGTTCACACGATTTTCAACAAGGGTAAAGGTAAGGGCAAGACTCATGGCGACCTAACTGTAGGTAAGCCAATGGTAAGGGTGGGCCTTGTGAGACTAGTGGCTCACAGGGCAAGGCAAAGAGCAAGGGCGGTGACATTGAGTGCCATCATTGTCACAAGACTGGACATTGGAGGATGAATTGTCCCGTGTACCGTGAGGACATCAAAGAAGGCCGCGTCGTTCCTGTTGGTATGTCATCTTATATTCATATGATTGAGATTAACCATGAAAGTTTCGGAACTTGGGTACTTGATACTGGTTGTGGTTCTCATCTCAAGTAATCATTTGCGGGGCCTAAAGAACATCATACCTCTCGAAAAAGGTGATGTGGACCTGCGAGTCGGGAATGGAGCACGAGTTGCTGCTGTCTCGAAGGGAACATATGTAATCCAACTCCCTAATGGTTTTGAGTTATTTTTAAATAACTGTTACTATGTACCCAGTTTGTCTAAGAACATTATTTTTGTTTCCGTACTTGCTAAAGACGGTTTTGCATTTTCAATAAAGGATATTAGCTGTATTTTCTCTTTCAATGAAATGATTTATGGCAAAGCAGTTTCCATGAATGGAATTTATATCTTAGACCAAACTACCGAAGTATTACACGTGAATAATAAGAAAATAAAGGTTGGTGACAAAGATCAAACCTATCTATGGCATTGTCGAATGGGACACATAAATGAGAAACGCGTGAAGAAACTCGTCGATAATGGGACTATTCCCGCATTCGATTTTTCTACATATGGCACGTGTGAATCATGTCTCATTGGCAAGATGACTCGAATTTCCTTCAAAGGTGTTGGAATGCGCGCTAGTGACCTATTAGGACTCATACATACGGACG
The DNA here is from genome assembly GCF_048544455.1 of Silene latifolia. NCBI lineage: Eukaryota > Viridiplantae > Streptophyta > Magnoliopsida > Caryophyllales > Caryophyllaceae > Silene > Silene latifolia. The sequence goes on along the minus strand of NC_133537.1, from coordinate 99,777,820 downwards.
TATGTGGACCTATGTCAATTACCGCAAGAGATGGCTATAGATATTTTATCACTTTCACGGACGATTTGAGTAGATACGGATATGTCTACTTAATGAAGCATAAAAGTAAGTCCTTAGAGAAATTCAAGGAATACCAGAACAGGGTACAAAACCAACTGGTTAGAAAGATTAAAGCACTCCGTTCAGATCGGGGTGGCGAATATCTTTCAAATGAGTTTGATCAACACCTGAAAGACTGTCGAATCGTTCTGTAGTTAACTCCACCTTGAACACCTCAATTAAATGGTGTGTCCGAACGGAGAAATCGAACCTTAATTGATATGGTTCGATCCATGATGAGTCACACGGTAGTGCCTGATTCATTATGGGGTTTTGCTCTTTTGTCAGCTGCTCTTATACTTAACCGAAGTCCGTCTAAAGCTGTCGACAAGACTCCATATGAAATGTGGAAGGGAACGGTCCCTAACTTGTCCTTTATTCGGGTTTGGGGCTGCGAGGCTTATGTCAAGTGGAGACACGAGGATAAGCTCGGCCCGCGATCGGTCAAGACATACTTTATAGGTTATCCAAAAGGAACATTTGGTCATTACTTCTATTCGCCTACCGAACATCGAGTTTTTATTGCGGCTAGTGCGACGTTCTTAGAGAAAGAATTTCTCGAGAACAAGACAAGTAATAGAACCTTCGAGTCAGTTTGGAGATTCCGGAACCAACAACCGAGGAACGGATGGAGGAAGTTGTTCCTCCAACTATTGATTCGGTTAATATTCCTGAGGAACCTAGGAGGTCGGGTAGAGTCTCTCATCCTCTGGACAGATACATTGGTATGGTCGAGGAGAATGACGTTTTACTCCTAGAGAGTAATGAACCCGTTACCTATAAAGGTGTTGTGACCTGTTCCGACTCAAAGCTATAGCTCGAAGCCATGCAATCCGAGATGGACTCCATGTATGAGAATGACGTATGGGATCTAGTTGATTTACCTAATAAGGTAAAACCTCTACAGTGCAAATGGCTTTACAAAATAAAGCATTTTGTAGACGCGCAACCAGATACTTATAAGCCACGGCTTGTGGCAAAAGGTTTCACTCAAGTGCGCGGATTGCATTATGATGAGATTTTTGCACCTGTAGTCATGCTACGTTCCATTCGGATAATCTTAGCGATTGCCGCTTTTCATGATTATGAAATTTGGCAAATGGATGTGAAAACCGCCTTCTTAAACGGTTATTTGGAGGAAGAGTTGTACACGGTGCAACCCGAAGGTTTCATAGATCCTGAACATCCTAAGAAAGTATGCAAGCTTAAGAGTTCCATTTATGGACTTAAGCAAGCTTCTCGGAGTTGGAATCATCGTTTCGACCAGGTGATAAAAGAGTATGGTTTCACTCGATCGGTCGAAGAACCATGCTTATATATCAAGTCGAGTGGGAGCAAGATTGTATTCTTGATATTGTATGTCGATGACATACTCTTGATTGGGAATGACATTCCTCTCCTATCTTCGGTTAAAGAATGGTTGAAGAACCATTTCCAGATGAAAGATCTGGGTGGGGCACAGCGCATTTTTGGAATCCGTATCTACCGAGATAGATCACGACGGACGTTATCACTTAGTCAGGAGTCTTATTTGGATAAGATTCTTGAGAAGTTCAGCATGACCAACTCCAAGAAGGGGAACCTTCCAATGACGACTGGGATGAAGTTGAGCAAGTCTCAGTCACCCACGACGCCTGAAGGGATTGTGCGCATGAGTCGTGTTCCTTATGCATCTGCAATAGGATCGATCATGTATGTCATGATATGCACACGTCCATACGTGGCATATGCATTGAGTATGACGAGTCGGTACCAAAAGACTCAAGGTGAAACACACTAGATAGCTGTTAAAAACATCCTCAAGTACCTACGGAGGACTAAGGATTGGGTATTGACTTATGGAGGCGATTCTAAGCTATGCGCAATCAGTTACGCAGATGCTAGCTTCCAAACGGATCGAGATGATTCAAAATCTCAGTCCGGGTTCGTCTTCACTCTTAATGGTGCTGCGGTCAGCTGGAAGAGTTCCAAACAGAGTGTTGTAGCAGATTCTACTCTCGAATCCGAGTACTATGCCGCTCGGAGGCAAAGCAAAGGAAGCGATATGGATGCGTCAATTCTTACAAGGACTTACGGTAGTTCCTAGTTCGAATGACCCGATCACCATCTATTGTGACAATAGAGGTGCCATCTTTCAGGCTAAGGAGCCAAAGTCTAGCAACAAATCTAGACATGTACATCGGAAAGCTCACCTGATCCGTGATTATGTGGAGCAAGACGAGATAGTGATAGACAAGATTGCGACGGATGATAACATCGCGGATCCTCTCACTAAACCGTTGAATTATGATAAGCATGTAGGGCACGTTAATTCCATGGGAATTAAACACGTTCCTGAGTTGTAGTACTTGATTATGGATTTGATACATTATCTTTTTCAAATATACTATTTATAACTTCATCGTTTTATATATAATATTTTGTTTTTCATGTGGATTGTACTGACAACATTGAACGCCACAAAGTGAACTGAATTACATTATATTTGTTTTGGTCAGTAATCGCCAATGTGAGATGATAACTCCGGCTATTATATTGTGCAGTCGATTGATGGTGGGTTCAACGAGCCATAAGTCAAACAGTTGACTGATCGATCACAAATGCGAGATTATAACGATACCTCGTAGGACAACTTTTTTGTGACAACGTAATGGAGTCCTAAATGTTTAATAACATTCGGTGCCAGGTCGTGGATAGGACATCCATTGTGTTCCTAGAGTCGATTCTTTTAACTATCGACTGTCTCTTGGGATTAAGGCAGTTTTTGGGTGACTTTTGTTTCTTTCTCACGGTCTGCCGTAATTGGAGGCTAAGTAGATTTTTTCTGGGTCATTTCATACTGTGCTTACATCTGCAGGATTCAAGTTGAGGAAAATATCCAACCCTTATCAGGTATAGTTATTTCTCAGGGCCACTCGAGGAGTTGTAACTGAAATGCATGGCCATGCTCGAATGTTGATTCGTTTATCAGTTAAGTTACTCTCTAGTCGGGGAAACCACTCTTGATAATGATCGCTTGTAAAATACGACCTTTGTGAATGCGGATTTGCAAATTGTTTTACATTAAGTGGGAGAAATTTTAGGATATGAGAATCGGTTATCGCACATACACTTGTGAGGACAAGTGGGAGTTTGTTGGAGCTTGTATCCTCCACAAATTAGTGTGATAACATTTGTAAATATCTTACAGGTTCACAAGGGTATACTTCGTATATTTAATCAGTTGATTAACGTTTACATAATAACGGTTGGCTTGCTAGAAAGTTTGATGTTATTATCATACAGATGGCGGTGATCAACTGGTCCCTAAAGGTCACACCTATAGGATGTGGTTGAGAGATGTGGTTATAGAAATATGATCACATTGATGCCTAATATGACTAAACAGTTAGTCAATGTGTTGATGAGACAATTATTTAATGAAGATTAAATAATATTAGTTGAGATGAATTAACTGTGAATTCGTAAATTAAATATAATGTTATATTTAATTAAATGTATGTAATGTTAGCTTGGACGAATTAACCTGTTAATTCGTAATTAAATGTAATAGGTTATATTTAATATCAACAAATTGAATGTGTCATAGTGGTAATAGTGAGGGTACACAAACCAACAGGTCATGGGTTCGATCCTCACTAGATGACAATTTAACACATTTTATACATTTTTGGAATAACCAAAAATAAGGAAAGAATACTCCTTATTTCGGTTATGGGCCGAGAAAAATAGAAAAGAAAAGCCTACCCTAATTCATTCCTATACACGGTTTATAGGTCAGTGAGGGAGAGGATTTTCTGACCTAATTCATTTTTCATTTTTGCCTCCTCTCTCATCGGAAAAACACAAAGAAAACCTAAAAATTATTTTAATTTTTGGATCGATTCTAGCAAAATCAAGGGCATTTCTCGGAGCATCTTGGGTGCAACTGATAGGAGAATATCTATTTTGATATTGTTCTTAGGCCGTATTTGCTAGGACCGAAGGTTAATTCTGAATCCTTTACTTTTGTTTATGTATTTTAATTTATGACTAGTGATCGTCATCATTAAATTCGTTATAATCCTTCATTTTAAGGGAAGTATACAGATTATTTCCCACATTTATGACATTCGATTTCTTGTCAAATGCATATATTCGGGTTTGTGGTCGGTGTCACATGCAGGGACGTGCTTGAAAAATTTCCCTTTTCTTACGTTTTTCACCCATTTAGCTCCACTTAAGCCAAATTTAGCCTTTTTTTTACCCATTAGCTACATCCAAACTGAGCCTGCCTAGTCAAGCTAGTTTAATATGTCTTTTGTGTTATGTTTTTCCGTCTGCAAGTTTGGCCCGCGTATATATTGATTGATGTTGGTGGAAATGAAGGAAGGGAGGATTGAACAAAAAAAAGGAAATTGAAAAAATAAAAATAAAAAAGGAAAGAAAAACGTGAAGAAAGAAAAAAAAAAGAAAAAATTAAAAAAAATGGATTCACGTGTAAGTCAGGAAGAAAAGAAGAAAAAATAAGAGATTGAAAATTTATTTGATTTGTATTGATTGTTTAATTAAGACGGTGTGAAAAAAGGGAATTTTGTGACCGTCTCACTCCTCTATTCTTATTCATATATTTTTGAGGAGATAGTGTATTTGGATGGTGAGTTGTGTGCCAAATGAAGGGCACTTGTGTTTATTTTTCAGTCAGTTGAGATTCGGACGGTCTTATATGGTCCTGTTTAGGAACTAGCTTGACGCTTTTACCTCCACATTTCCATAATCTGTTTTGCCTTTTCTCACCTGAACCTCACTTTCCTATACTATTTGTAAGCCCTCGGTTGTGACGGACATTATCGGTTGGAATGTGTGAATTAGTACTCGAATCTTCTTTCATTTTTGTTGCATGCATGTTATGTAGGTCGCAGTTTAGGTGAGTGACTGTTTCTCTCTCTCTCTCTCTCTCTCTCTCTCTCTCTCTCTCTCTCTTTTACATATAATTCGCCCTTTGCTTCATGAGAGAAGAGTGACCACGTGAGAGTCCGATTTTGTTGGTCTTGCAAGGTCAACATGTCAGCTTTATTTCTGAACAACTTATAACTCGTTTGAGTATTGACTGATGTAGCTGTAACTGTTGATTTCTGTTGCATTAAATTGGTTCAAGTAGACAAGTTATAGCTAGCTCTGAGTTTTCATTTCCGTTCCATTAGTTTGCATTTAGTTTACTCGAGGACGAGTAAAGGTTCGGTTTGGGGAGATTTGATACGTGCATTTTATATAGTCTTTTTAGTCTATTTTTGCACGTATTTCCATGTACTTTTGTACTGTTTTATATTGCATTATGCCCTGAAATGGCTACTTTGGTTCGTTTTGTCTGTTTTGTAGGAATGAACCTGAAAGTGGTGGAATCGTACCTTTTTCGTCCTATTTTGCATGCATTTTGAGGAGACGGGAACTTTAGAGCGAGATACTGCATTGGGATGCGTGAAGGAATGGTCAACGAAGCAGTCGGCAACAAGTTTGAAGCTGTTTTGGAGGAAGAACATTCGATCGAATGTTTTTCTTGGTCGATCGAGTGGTTTGACATGCTCAGGAGGTCAATCGAATAATTTATTCTACTCGATCGAAGTGTTGTTTGGAGGCTTTCCTTGATCGAGTAAGATTTCTTCTCGATCGAGAGGATCTGCTGCTGAAGTCCTCGATCGAGTGGTTCTAAACTACTCGATCGAGAGGATTGGAGTTTACACGGGCCTTAATTTTCCCGTGTTGCATATTTAAGTTATGGACTTTGTATTTTCTATTTAAGCATTGTGTGATTAGGTCATTAGTAACTCTTTACACTACCTTTTACTCTTAATTACTCGACTACGCAGCTTTCTCTTTCCCTAAACTTTTCTACTGTAAACTTTGCTTTTGGGTTATTTTGCCTTGATCTCGTTGTTCTTTACGCCGGAATTCTTGTTATTGTAATCCTTCTCTCCTTCTAATCTTAATCTTTCTTTTATTTACTTTAATTCCTTTGTTCTCTCTTCTTTAATTTCTGCCCTAGTTTTATTTATGCAATTTTATTATAATTTCATCATGTCTATTGTTATCTATTTCATCATTATTAATATTGACAACATTAACGATATGAATAACTAAATTCATTCATGTTGGGATTAGGGGATCTATGGTAGAATTGTGACGATGTAGCGAATAGGCTAGATAACTTATTTGTGAGAATCTGTACCCATGGCAGTTTAATTATAATACCGACTTAGTTGAGTGCACGCTTCTAAGTTACCCTTTAATCTTGTTAAATTTATTCCTGGATCGGAAGATTGGACTAAATAGACCTGCTATGAACAGCAGACTACCCTGACGAGGACGGAAGTTAAGTTAGTGGAAATCTAGGATAGAAAGTGGACCGGAAGGACCTTTCCAGTATCCGTCTCACAGTAAATTATCTAGACTATTTGCAGTTCAGTCATTAGACTACCGTAGTGAACTGAAATCCCGGCATGTTCCCTTTTTATTGATCACTCTTATTCACATTTTCTGCCTTTTTATTGCTCTTCTTTACTACTCTTTCCCTTAAACCTTTTTGTTTAGAAAACCAATTTACAACTCCCCATTTGTGACCAAATATACGAACCTTACACATATATCTTGAATCCCTATGGAGATCGACCCGACTTCCCTAGCTATATTAGTTAGTGCTAGTTGGCTATTTTTGGTAGGTACACGACTAGCCTGTCAAAAATCTATTACGGAAATGAACTACACTAAGAAACAATTAAATTGAGATAGAATATTTACAAATTTGCCGTTGGTTAATGTCGATTGCTCGACATAATGCGTCTTGAGGATTAGTCTTTGTAGACGGGGTCCTCCAATCAAATTTCTTCTTCTCCAAGGGCTTGCATCCCTTCATGGTAGACTTTGATTCGTTGCCCATTTACTTTGATCAGCTTTCCCGAGTTGGGTGTCTCCACATCCACCGCCCCATGTGGATGCACTTTCTTCACAATGTTGGGACCGAACCACCGAGATCTTAGCTTTCCCGGAAAAATTTTAAACCAATTTTGGAACACAAGAACCTTGTCTCCTTCCTTGAAGCTTCTTCGGGCTATCATCTTGTCATGCCATATCCTAGCTTTTTCCTTGTAGATTGCGGCGTTGTCATAGGAATCTAACCGGATTTTCTCCATTTCTTGAATATGCAACTTTCAATGCAACCTCACTTCATCTACACTTTGTTTGAAAGATTTGATAGCCCAATAAGCTTTATGTTCATCTTCGACCGGTAGGTGGCATTTCTTCCCATATATGAGACGATATGGAGACATAACAATAGGAGTCTTATACGTCGTGCAGTATGCCCATAATGCATCATCCAACCGCTTGCTCCAATCCTTCCGGTCTGGGTTCACCGTCTTCTCAAGGATTCCTTTAATCTCACGATTGGATACTTCCGCCTGCCCGTTGGTTTGAGTCTGATAAGCGTTGGAGACCTTATGGAGGACTCCATATTTCTTCAACAACCCTTGAATAACCCGGTTGCAAAAATGTGTCCCTCGATCACTTATTATAGCCTTAGGGAAACCAAATCTTGAGAAGATAAAGCTTTGAATAAAGCTAGACACGGTCATGGCATCATCAACTCTTGTGGGGATCGCCTCCACCCACTTTGAGACATAGTCAACTGCAAGCAAGATGTAAAGGAACCCGCTTGAGTTCGGAAAGGGACCCATGAAGTCGATCCCCCAAACATCAAATACTTCACAAAAGAGGATTGGTTGTTGAGGCATCTCGTGTCATCGAGAAATTTTTCCACATCTTTGACACCGATCACAAGTCTTCACATAAGCTTGAGCATCCCGGAAAATACTAGGCCAATAGAAACCACATTCCAAGATCTTCCGAGCGGTCCTTTGAGGACCAAAGTACCCTCCACAAGCGTACTCATGGCAATGTTGGAGGATTGAGGGGATTTCCACATCCGGAATGCAACGGCGGATAATATTGTCTTGGCACATCTTCCACAAGTAGGGGTCATCCCATATGAAGTAGCGGGAAATACTCCGCAACTTGTTGCGTTGGCTAGAAGATAAGGACGTGGGAAATTTCCTAGTCACCATGTAGTTGACAAAGTTAGCATACCAAGGCTCAACGGCTTTCATAGCATAAAAAGATTCATGTGGTAAGCTACCATCCACTACTCCCATGGTCTTCACTAGATCCTCATTAATGTGAAGCCTACTCAAATGGTCGGCTACCACATTGGCACTCCCTTCCTTATCTTTGATTTCGATATCAAACTCACTCAACAAAAGAACCCATCTCATTAGCCTTGCCTTGGTGTCCTTCTTGTCTATGAGTTGCCTTATGGATTTGTGATCGGTATAAATAATGACCTTAGCGCCCAAGAGATAAGCCCGAAACGTTTTAATGGCATACACCACCGCCAAGAACTCCTTTTCCGTGGTGGTGTAGTTTCGTTGAGCATCATTCAAAAGTGCAGAAGCTTATTGTATCACATGAGCTACCTTCCCCTCCCTTTGGCCTAAAACCGCGCCAAGGGCATAATCACTAGCATCGGTCATGATTTCAAAAGGAAGGTCCAATTTTGGAGCTTGAATTATTAGAGCCGTCACAAGCCTTTCTTTCAAAGAATCGAATGCCACCCTACAAGCATCACCAAAAACAAACTCCACATCCTTGTGCAAAAGCTTGCACAAGGGGTAAGCAATCTTGGAAAAGTCTTTAATAAATCTACGGTAGAAGCTCGCGTGTCCTAGGAACGACCTTATCTCCCGAGTATTGTTGGGATATGGTAAGGTTTTGATTACTTCCACCTTAGCCATATGTTAGGATTCATTAATCTCAAAAGTTTACATATTCATAGTATGATAGATTAATTTAGTCGTAAAATTAAATCGGATCTTATGCATGCAAAACAATTACAAGTGTAAGGAGAAGATCAATTCTTACATTGATGATTTCGGAATATGGGCACTAGTAAGTTCACCTTCTTACTAGTTCGTGAGCTTTCCAAAGGTGGAAGAACAAGATTCAAGTGTATAATCTCTCCCTAAGAGATGTATCAAGATAAGCCCTTAATTTTTTTAATTAATATAAGACTAGTATTATTAAAAACAAGCTTAAAATTTGACACAAAAATGGTGTTTTTGTTCTCTTGTATTTCGGTCAAGAGAGGAGTATTTGTGAGGTTTATTTCCCTATGTTTTATTTCACAAATTGTAGAGAATAACAATTTTTCTAACACTTGAAAAATATTAAAGTAGTGAATAATTATAGAGGAATCCATTGGCTTCCTCTTAGTAGAAAAGCCGGTGGGGGTGGGATAAAGGGGAGCCAATGCATGGTCTTTGTTCTTCTCTAGATGAGACTAGGTGTGCAATGCTATGAGTATGGTTTAATTATTGTGTTTCCATTTAAAACAATCAACAACACCCCCCTCCCCCCCCCCCCCCCAATTTTTCGGTACACACATAAAATGGATGGTCCATTTTATTTTGTCATATGTCACATGTTATATGACATGTTACAATATAATGTATTTTTAACATATTAAAAATCAACATATTAATAAAATATGTCACATACAAAATTAACTAGTAATTCTTAATTACTTGTACCAAAAAGGTTTATCGAATTATAAATTTCAACAACTTGTATTTATAATAAATTATTCAATCTGTTTCAATTTTCTCCTAAACAATAATTTAATCTAAGTAATAAAACGATTCGATTACTTAAGACCGTATATTATTTAATCGAATTACAATAAGATACGTTAATTTTCCTCACAAAATCATCCGTCAATTTTAAGCAATTTAATTAACTCGTATCAGCATACGATTAATTAAATAATCATTTAAGAGCATTACCCTATAGGTATGACCTTAGGGGATCAACTGATCACCACCGTCGTACGACAGTAATGTCAAACTCTAGTCAGCCAATCATTACCGATATGTGTGGACCAGTTGCCTATAAAGTATTACTTTCACTCATGTATTCTTAAATATGAGATTTAAACATGTGATCATCATGATCGCCAATTGTGATCGCATTATTGTCGGGGACACTCCAACACCATATCCACCTCAATCCCTCTCTTTGAGACTATGTGTACACGCTTTTAAGCATAAAGTGACATTTCTCGGAATTCAACACAAGGTGTGACTCCGCGCATCGTGATAGGACCATAGTTAGGTGGTCCAAGCAAGCTTCAAAGTTGTCTCCATGGACGGTGAAGTCGTCCATGAAAACCTCTAAGACTTTCTCTATAAGATCCGAGAAAAGACATACCATACATCATTGAAATGTACCTGGAGCATTACACAAACCGAAGGGCATCCTTCGGTATGCATATGTTCCGAAAGTGTATGTGAATGTTGTTTTGGATTAATCCTCCGGGTGTATGGGGATTTGAAAGTACCCGGAGTACCCGTCCAAAAAACAATAGAATTCTTTTCCCCTAGCCTTTCTAGCATTTGGTTTAGAAAGGGTAAAGGGAAATGATCTTTAAATGTCACGGCATTAAGGCGGCGATAATCGATGCAAACTCTCCACCCGGTTTGAATCTGAGTGGGAATTAAAGCTCCTTCTTTGCCTTCAATTACCGTCACGCGGCCCTTTTTCGGTACACATTGAGTAGGACTTACCCATTGAGAGTCGCTAATGGGATAGAAGATTCCCATTTGGAGTAGTTTGATTATCTCTTCTCTCACGACTTCCATCATTGGCGGGTTTAATCTCGTTTGGGGTTGTCTAACCGGCTTTGCTTCTCCCTCCAATCGGATCTTTTACATGCACACACTTGGGCTTGTCCCCTTTTGATCCGCAATGCTCCACCCAAAAGCTCCTTTGTATCTTTGCAATACATCCACCAATCTCTTCTCTTGGTCATCCTCTAGTTGGTTTGAGATTATGAGGGGTAAGGTGTTGTTTTCCCCAAGAAAAATGTACTTCAAGTGGTCGGGAAGTGGTTTTAGATTGGGTGTGGGTGGTTTTATAATGGAGGGGAGTGGTCTTTCAAGGGAGGCCTCTAAAAGAAGGAATTTGGCTTGGTATTCATAAGAAGAAGAAGAAGAAAAACAAGGTTTCGTGGAACTGAAAACTGCGCAGGCTACGCTGGTGAGCTGTGCAGGCTGCGCCCTGGGATTGCGCAGGCTGCGCCCTTGCTCGACAATTTCTGCTCAATTTCTTTTATTTCTTCTTCCTCCATAGCTTCCTCTAAAGGTTCTTCCTTCTCCAATTCTTCTATACTTTCCTGCAAATCATGAGACAACAAAAACCGCAAACCCTCCTTCTCGAGATTATTTGTAGGGGCCACTTCAAGTGGGTCCCTATGACACAATTGGTAAACTTGATTTGCCAATGGTTCAATCACATCAAGAAAGTAACAAAAACTCAAATCATCGGTCATTTTCATTGTCTCATACACATTGTACCTCAAGATTTTTCTCTCAAATTCCATGGTCAAATTTCCATCATACATGTCAAGCTTTGTTTTAGAGGTTCTCATAAAAGGCCTCCCTAGCAAGAGGGGTGTAGACTTAGAGTCGGGTTCCATGTCTAAAACATAAAAGTCGGCCGGAAACATGAACTTGTCAACCTCTACTGGCACATCTTCTACCAGGCCTTTGAGGTGAATTGTAGAACAGTCCACTAATTGGATCACAATATTGGTCTTAGACAAGGGAGGTAATTCTAAAGTCTCATAAACGGAGTAAGGCATAACATTGATAGAAGACCCCGATTCTAGCATAGCACTAGCAAAAGCTTTGCCTCCAATTGAGCACGGTATAGTTAGCATGCCCGAATCATCACACTTTTTGGGAAGATTTCTTTTGAAAATTGCCGAGACATGCCTACTAACCGTGACTCTTTCAATTCCTTTCCTTGGCTTCCTTTTAGGGGTGCAAAGTTCCTTGAGAAACTTTGCATACCTTGGGACGGATTTAATGATAGTAAAAAGAGGTATGTTGACCTCACATTTCCTAAAAGTTTCATAAAGATCGGAGTCTTTATCAAACTCCTTGGGATTTGTGAGGGCACTAGGAAATGGTACCTCCGGTTCAACATACTCTCTTTCGATCTCCTCAATTTGATCTTTGGTGTTGGTGCTTTCTTTCTTTCCCTTGTCCTTGCTCAAAGGAGTCATCTCTTCTTCCCCATTAGCCTTTAAGGGTGTTCCTTTCTCTTGTTCATGTTAGAGTGTCCCCGACAATAATGCGATCACAATTGTCGATCATGATGATCACATATTTAAATCTCATTTTTAAGAATACGTAAGGGATGATTCATTATATAGTCAACTGATCAACATTAATTGGTAACGATTGGCTTGCTAGAGTTTGACGTTACTGTCGTGGGACGGTGGTGGTCAGTTGATCCCTTAAGGTCACACCTAAAGGATGATGCCCTAATCTGTAAAGTTGATTAATTGTATGACGATACAAGTTGATCAATTCCTTAAAATTGAACAATTCAATTTGTGAGAGAGAATAATTATCTTATTATAATGGGATTAAATAAGATTTATTTTAGTAATAAAATGCTTTGTTACTAAAATTGTTTATTGTTTGTGAAACAATAGAGATGAGAATGAATGGTTAATTATAATTACAAGATGTTGTGAATTATAATTAAATGACCCATTTTATTTATGTGATCAAGTATTACTAGTCAATTTATTGTATGTAATTTAATTTATTCATAAAATGATATTTATGTGATAAATATGCATTAAATTAATTAATAACATGTATAATACTACATGTGACATATTGTGTGACAAATGACAAATTGACAAAATAAAATGGTAGTCTATTTTATACATATGGACCGAAATGAAGGTAGTAGTAGTGGATTGTGGTTGATTTATTTTATGAGATAAAATACTTGTAATCATACCTAGTATAACTAGCTAGCATACCTATACATTTAGATAAGAACAAAAGTAAAAGGGAAGGACCGTATATTGGTCCATTTTTACTCCCCAAAACAGTGACACCCTTAACACTCCCAAGGGGACTTTGGTTTTTGTTCACTAATTCATTCTCTTGATGCATGTTAAAGATATTCACATGCATTCTTCTCTCTACTCCTTCTTTTTCTCTAAAAACTTGAGAAATCTTGATTCAATTGTTCAAATCACATTACTAATATTATTAGTGTAATATATGAGTGTTAGTAATCAATTTTAAGGTAAACTACTAAACAAATATCTAGCACATATTATTTAGTAGAGATAAGGGATAATCTTGGGTGCAATCAAGAGGAGTGGCTTCTATACTTGAAGTCTTTGGAGGATCATCCTATTACTCATAATAGCTCAAGAACAAGTGAAGGTAGGAGACCTTACTTGTGCCCATAAACCGAAATATTCAATGTAAGGAACCGGTTTTCCTCTACACTTATTTATATGTTTTGCATGCATAAGATCCTTAAGTTTTTATGACTAAAACTTTAAACTAAAATATGTGATATTTAAAATATGATTTCCTACAGTTCAACCACAAGCTCTTCTTCAATTTGGTCTTCAATGTTAATGACCCTCTCATGTGACTTTGCCTTTCTCTTCTTCTTTGGAGGGGATTCCAAAGTTCTCCCCTTCCTCAATATGTCATTGCACTCATAATTTCCTTGGGGGGGAATGTTGTAGATGGAATTGAGTTGGAGTTCCTTTGATTGTTCTTGGCCATTTCTTGTGCAAGTTGGCCAAGTTGTATCTCAAGGTTCTTCACCCTTGCATCACTTGAGACTTTATCCGCATCCATCTTGTCAAACCTCTTGATTGTCTCGGTTTGCCCTTTCATAAGCATCTTAAACATATCTTTAGTGGATAAGTCTTCATCCCCTTGAGAGGAGGAGCCTCCTCCTTGAAAATTTTTGTGGTTCCCATGGTGACCTTGATTACCTTGGTTGCCTTGGTTACCAAATTGGAAGGATCCTCCTTTTGCTTGTTGAAAATTGTTGTTTCTTTGATAATTTGTGCTTTGACCTTGTGAGTTGGAGTTCCTCAAGTGATTGAATTGGCCATTTTAGAAGCTCCTTGAGGTATCCCCTCCCCAAGAAAGGTTGGGGTTGTCCCTTGACCCAATGTTGTAAGTATTACCACTCGGATCATAATTATAATACCCTCCCCCGTTGGGGTTCCTAGAGTTGTATTGACCGTGCATCATGGCACTCACATTCCCCTTGATTATTCCTTGTTCTTCCATGATGGGGCAAGTTTCCATTGGGTGTGGACCTTGACAATAGTTGCACTACAATTTAGATCCTTGTGCTCCTCCTTGATTATTTCCCACTAGTTGAGATACCATTCTTGTAAGCGCATCCACGGTTTTCTCAAGCTTGTTGTTGGAAGAGGAAGGTGTCTCAATGGAGTTAATAGTCTTGGACCCCCGAGTTCTTCCATAGTTCCTTGTGCTAGCGGCCAACCTTTCAATGATCTCATTTGCCTCCACCACGGAATAGTTGTCAACCCCACCACCCGTAGCGGAATTTACCATGATTTGATATTGTTGTGTAAGACCATCACAAAAGTTGACCAAAATGTCATCACCACTAAGACCATAGTAGGGACATTGAGCAACTAACTTCTTGAATCTCTCCCAATACTCATATAGGCTCTCATTTGGTTCTTGCTCCAGAGAAGTGAGGGCTTTCTTTGCATGGTTATGTCTTGAGTCGGGGTAGTATTTCTCAAGAAAAGCTGCTTTCATATCCTTCCAAATACGGATTGTACCCGGTTGGAGGTAAAACAACAAATCTTTTGCCGCATCTTGTAGTGAAAATGGGAAGGCTCTCAACTTAAATTGATCTTCCGTCACACCATTGGGAATGGCCCCTTCACACATCATATGAAATTCGGAAAGATGGCGATTTGGGTCATCTACTGCATGCCCATGGAACTTTGGAAGGTTGTGAATGAAGTAGCCTTTCAATTCAAAATTAGCATTAGCTCCCATGGGTGGGTAGGCTATACAAAGAGTTTGAGTGTCATAATTCCTTGCCCGGAGCTCCCTAATAGTTCTAGTATCATTCGCCATTGGAGGATATTCTACTTCAATGGGGTCTACTGAAAGTGGTTCAAAGGGTTCTTCTTCAAATTGGTCTCCCCTTTGTGGTCTTTGATACCACGGGTTTGTGAACAACCAAGAGTATGCCCCGAATGAGTCTTCTTCAATGGGAGTGAATTCACCACCTTGTGGGGGACTAGGTATAAACTTTGACACTACACAAAAAAAATTAGAACTTCCACTTACCTCTAACAACAAAAAGGAAGATTAAAGATAAGCAACTAAACATGTATTTCACAACTCAAGCTTTTAGCTATATTGCCCGTCCCTGTCAACGGTGCCAAAATTTGACTAGCTAAATACTAGGTGTCGTAAAAACTAGAATTAACTACCAAATTAACAATTTATAAAACCAAACTTGACTCTATACTATGCAATTAAGAATAGTAGTAAAGGGAAGTAAGGGTCGAACCCAAGAGAAGGGATTAAGACTAAAGCTTGAATTAAACTAATGACAACGAACAAAACACAAGACTATGCACAAACTATGGATATTGACAATGGACAACAATTGAAAACACATAAGAGGAGAATTGGGATGGAGAAAACAAGTAACAAGATGAAAAAGATATGATTTTTCCTATGAAACAAAGTAACAAACACTTGGTATGCAAACAACAATATTATGAGAGGAAACTTGGTATAATCCTACAAGTTCCACCTTTTCTCAAAGTATGACTCTTTTCTCTCTAAATTCATTTACCCAACAACAATCCTCAAGCAATTGATTACCACTATCTAAGCCAACAATGACAATCCTACTTAAACTAAAAATTACAACACTAAGCCATGTAAGAATTGCAGCAAAGAGCATGAAGAGCAAAACCAAGAGGAAAGTAAATGGGATATCACAAGAGTATGTCTAAGCCAACAAACCAAATGACATAATCAATTTCTACACACAAAGAGTTATTCTTTAAACCAAGATAACAACAATATGAGTTGCTTCAACAGAACATCACAAAAGTAAGAAACTTTGCAACATTCAAGCAATAGATGAATATTAAAGAGGCAAGAGTGATCACTTCTCACAACAAAACATTCATCATGACATTCAAACATAGAAATTGAAATAAATGAAACAGTAGAGATTAAAGAGTCAATACAATGATAAAGATGAAAGCTTGAAATTGATTACACCAAGTAGTGGAAGATTAGCCTTCCATAGTCTTCATACAACCCCAATAACAAAGAAAGATTAAAACTTGCATGAAAAAGTCTTCTCAAATGTTACAAGATTCAAACCCTAAAAATGAGATAGATGAGATGATATGATGTTCTAAGATGTTAGTAGGAGTCTTCAAAATCTTGGGTATATATAGGGCTTCACGGAAACCTAAAATGATCTTCACTTAAAAAGCCCAAATGCGGATAAGAAAGCCCCGCAAAACAGAGTTGCGCAGGCTGCGCCAAAAGTACTCTTGCCTGCGCAATAGGGCGCAGTTGCACACCTCATTTGCGCAGCCCGCGCCTAAGCTCGCAATTTGGAATTCTCACCCATTTGCTTCTTGACCTCTTCCCTTGATCTCTATTCTTGTCATCTTCACTCCTCACTTCTCCCAGCTGGATATTAGGCCACATGTGAGCCACTTGTGCCTTGTCTTGACCGTGTAAAGGTTTTCCTCGACCCTCGGGTTCCGTGCATCATAATCAATTGTAAACCCGAGGCAAAATGGACAAGTTGCCACGTCATAACCGATTATCAAATACTAGGAAAAACACATCTAAGGACCCATATTAAAAGACACGAGGGTGATAAAATCACCCTTTTAGACCGACAAAAAATACTACTATCAGTTACGGAGGGACACGTGTGATTGAGACACGACGTCTGGCAGGGGAACCGGCTGGCTTCCGGACCCGGTAAATCTGGGCATGTCCTAGTACCTACTTGTTGTTGTTGGTATGTCTGGCATGTCCCAGTACTAGTATGGTGGTTGTTTGATAGCATCTCATTCATATTATAGTCATGTTGCATACTCACACACTTTGAGTTCTGTTACACTTTATTTATTGAAACTGACATTTGTGTGTCTGTGTAATTGTCACCTATTTCCGGAGTGGCTTGTGTCAATCCATATGATATTTTCGATCATATGAGGAGCAGGTTGAGTATAGGTTTAGCTTGTTGACGTGATCGGGATTTGGGTCACGCTTTGAACTCGGAATCGAGTAGCATAGCATAGATAACATAGATGGTAGTCGAGTAGCATAGCATAGTTTAAATTTCTCATTAGTTTATGGTTTGTAATCACTAAACTTGTTATTTATAATAAATGTTTCTTTATTGTATCTCCGATTTACCGCCTCAGGAAACCGAGATGGTAACATCTCCCACTTACCTTGGCCGGGTAACAAGGGGGTGTTACAAAGTAGTATTTGAGCGACGAGTTTGGAACCTAAACCAATGAACCAAAATGACCTTAGGTGTGTCTAATAAAATGAACCCGACATGAGTACAATAAGATGTTGGTTTTAGGAGAGTAGGATCCCTCATTTCAAAGCTAGATCCTATTGTTTCGGTTGGTCACTACGTGGGTGGTAATGTGTCGGGAAACGTGAAGTGAAATGTTCCATGATTATACTTGTATTATAGCTTTGTTGAACATCTTGCATTATATAGAGGTTGTGTGGTAAATCATAATATGTGATTGTTGAAATGACGGAATTGGAATGCCTATTTAAGTGAAATATATGTGATGCGAGTGGATGTTTGTGTCATATGAAATGCATTCATTGGTATGAGTGTTGTGTGTTTGATTATGATGAGTTTTGAACCGTAATTTGCATAGTTGATAGGATTCTTGCATAATATAATTGTTCATATGGTATGTGATAACATGTTGAAATTGGATGAAAGTAATGATACGTATGACATGTTTTGAGAATGATTGTTACGTGTTGGTGTGTGTGGGGCACTAGCCCTGTCTTTAAGCATTTCAGTATCGTATATATGTTTGGAATTTCACTAATGCTATAGTTGAAGTATGATTAGTGATAGTTGTTAGTAAAGTAGTCGCTAGTCTAAGAATAGTAATTCTTTGTCGAAAATTGCAAACCATTGAGAGGCACCCAACCGAGTACGAGCTAGTACTCGACCGAGTACCAGTTACTCGACCGAGTGAACCCTACCACTCGACCGAGTGGACCAATTTCCAGAAACTTAAAAATTTCTTGAAGTGAGTCACTCGACCGAGTGAAGAGGGAACTCGACCGAGTGGACTCAGCACTCGACCGAGTGCCATTTTCTGGGTTTTGAAATTCGCGAAATTTGCATTATTACCTTAATTCTTGTATTTCTTCATCATTTCTCGTAACAAAAATACCAAAATATCTTTAAAATTTTTCCAAAACTCCATTATTGATGTTTGTTGTCTGGACTTAAGTTTCCTACTCCATTTTATCTTTCTAATTCTTGCTAATTAAACAATGTGAGTGGTTTTCTCATTGCTCTTAAGTTGTTCCAATTTGATTTTGTTTAAACTTACGCTATAACTCCTCCAATTTTGTCAATTAATGGCATGTTTTATTTGATTCATGATATTAATCATCTTTTAACATCATTTATGATGACAAGTATAAAATTTTCATGTCGAATTTTTGCCCAATATTTTCTTTATGATCTCGAAAATATATGTTCTTAAGTCAATAATTTGATTTGGTGTTTGATACATAGTTGATTGTTTAAGAAGGGCTAGAGTTTGGTTATTATTGCTCTTGCCATATGTTTGAAATCTTGTCATTAAAATTTTGTCCCGAAAATTTTGAAACTTTAAGGTATATGCATAAGTTTTGATTTTTCATGTTTAAAAACTTAGTTTAGTTGACTAATGAAGCTGAAGAATCTTCTCGCGCTTAATTTTTGATTTTTTCTTGTTGGTAACGGCATCTATTACTTTTAATCAAAATTTCATCTTAAAATGTTGTCCAAATCTTTTGAAATTTCAATTTTTTAAATGAATGATTTCGATTCTTGCACTCAAAACACGATATAATTATTTCCTAGTGCTTAGTACTTGTTGATGTTGCAATGTGTCGCACTAACATAGGAATTTTGCTTAACGGTGTTTTAAGGCAATAATCCTTATGAGTGTCACTGTAATAACATGGTTTAAATCAAAATTTTCAGTTTTAAAAGTAGACCAAATTCTCTTTGAGGTTTCATGTGTGGATCACTAAATTTTGATTTTATATTTGAAACATGGCTTAATTGTCTCCTAGTGCCCAACCTTTGTTAATGGTAATATGTGTCGAAAATTATGGTGTTGATGCTCAGATTTTGACTTTTGTGCTTAATACTTGGTTTTATTGTGCCGTGTGCTTACAATTTTTTTAATAATACTATGTACTGTCTTAAATCAAGAATCTTACCTTAAAAACTTTGCCCAAATTTTTTTTTATATACCATAGTGTATACGATTAAATTTCAAATTTTTTTCATGTACAATAGTGTGTTGTTTGGCTTATATGTGGGTCAATGCCTTGTTTACCGTGTGAGTTGTATGATTTTGGTGAGTAAGACGTGTAGACACACGTGATCATTATTGAGTGGATATGAAACAAGAGTGAGTCGATGAACTTATGAGGATAAAAGGGCAAGTGCTAATAATGTGTGATGAGTGATGTTGTACTTCAGAGCTAGAAATGTGAAACATGTGTCTTATTGTGGTTAACGTAAGTTGTCCGTTTGATGTGAATTTGAACCGTGAAAGTATGTAGGTGTATTGTAACACCCCCGTACACCAAGGTTCCTTACCAACACCACCTAGCACATGAGACTGCTACCATCTCGGTTACCCGAGGCATAGTAATCAAAGTAGACCATCAAGAGGGCTGGTTGCTAGCATATCTCTGAGTCGGTCCCTGAGAAAAGCTCCCCTAAGACTGTCTCAGAAACCCCTCCCAACTGCACTAGTACACTCATGTCTCTTGTGACCAACACCACCACATATGAAACACGCGATACCTCAGCTGTTGCTACTACCACGACCACGCCCATAAGAAGATCCGATCCTCCACTAAAGCCCGGCCCAGAAGAATACGCCATTGTCTGATTGTGGTTACCCCGCTTGTAACCAGATTGGACACCGCGATCACTCTCAGTCTCCCTCTTTTCCGAGCCCTTCTCCTTATTTTCCTTGGCCATTTCTATCTACCTCTTAGCCCGTCCAGCCCTCTCATAAGCCTCCTTCACATTGGTAAGAGTCCCCGGAGGTAGCTTCTCCATAATCTAATAAGTTAACCGTTTTTCAAAACGAAGTGTTAAGTTCTCCTGACTTAGCCTCATATCCTCAGCATACCATGCCTTCTCGTTGAAATTAGGTAGTAGTTTGTTACTGTCATGTCCCCGGTCATATTGAAAGAATCAAATTCATCACGTAGCTTGCTGGGAACATGCTCCGGAACGAACTCCTATCTCATAGCTCTCTTGAACTAGGACCACGGAATTGGAGTCTTACCCTGCTTCATATATATGTCAAAGGCACTATCCTTCACCTTATCCCACCACTCTCCACTTGTATCTCTTAGATAGAACGCAGCTTGTTCCACCTTAAACTCTTCCGGACAATGTACCACCCCTAGGATATTCTCCATCTCACGGTGCCAGTTGTCAAGCAAAATCGGCGCACCTGTACCCACATAGGTAGTGGGGTTGATGCGAGATACCGTAATGCTCATCTTGGCAAAGTCTACCCCGACCTCCTTTGTAACACCCCCACACACACACCCAGTGCATTACCAGGACCAGCTAATGCATGTGAATGCTACCATCTCGGTTACCCGAGGCAATGTATATCAAATAGACAATAAAGTAACGTACTTTATTAAATGAATTTAAAGCGATACATATCCAATACAAAAACTGTTAAAGAAAATAAAATTGTTTCCCAAAAATGTCAAACCAATTAAGGTAAATAAATGTTTAACGACACAACAGAAGACTTATAGACATCTCATGATGACTCAACCCAGCTATCCATGCGCGTCCATCACATACCTGTTCAATAACTGCTCACCACCCCTGAATGTATCACCACAGTTTTCAAAACATTTAAACGGGGCCAGTTACTGATTACACAAAAACAATACAACAGAAACAATACAACTAAATCACCCAATCTCCATCATAACTCCACACACCTGACTACACAATAAAGTGTGTAGTCCTGCCAGAATACCCATCTCAACAAGTATTCCACACCGCCAGTGGAGGACCGCAGCCGTTCCCACCTAAGCCCCGCTCATCTCATCCGAGCGATAACCCATGTTCCTTAATGTGCATATCCCCTCACTGGCGTGTTCCACAGAGGGCGAATCAAGGGTGTGAAGCCACTCCCGCAAGTGACTCCACTCAGCCGAGGACGCACCTCGTGTACCACAGACAAACAATCACAACCAACTATATTATACAACAACAATCACCAATTACCAATTCCAATACGATATAAACAACCCACAATAAACAACCATCAACAACATCATGTAATCAATATCGGACTAGGGAAACCCTACTTGGAATAAGCAACCACGAGACCGTCACAAGGAGCTAATCAGTAATGCTCCTCTACGAAACCTCCTCCTATAATCACATATTCATACAATTACAATCTAAACAACATTATACTCCCGAAACCCCCAATTCTACCAAATTAGGGTTTTAAACAAGCTCAACAAAACAGTATAAAAATTATACAAGAATCTTACACTTGACGCGACAAACTCAACGGCGTAAAGAACACGACGATCCAACAACCTTAGGCTTTGGGATTTGATAATAACGCTAAGAATGAAACAACTTACTCTTTTCTCTCTTTGAAAGGTTTTTAGAAAAGTGAAAAGTGATTAAGAAAGATGACGGAACCCTTAAATACTAATCACGCATTATTAACTAAACCCGGCTAAAATAACCCCTAAGACCAACTTACTCGATCGAGTAAGTGACTTACTCGATCGAGTACCCCTTACTCGATCTAGTGTCACACGTACTCGATCGAGTACCCATCAGGCAGACTACTGTCGTATAAAAACATACCTACTCGATAGAGTAAGCCCCACTCGATAGAATACCCTTAGATATAGAAAACCGTAGTATTACAGTCTTCCCTCCTTAAAAAGAACTTCATCCCCGAAGTTCAACCCATACACAAAAACAAAACATACTAACTCAACAGCGACATAACAACGCAACTAAAAATGCAATACAAAACTCCCAACTAAAACTCAAACCGACATAAAACAACTAACAACTGTACCAAAACCAACATGAACCATACAAGAACCTTATGCGATCACCTCCAACCCCCCCTAAAAGAAACATGGATACGTCCCCGTAACCACACATACCTGATCAAAAAGAGACGGATACCGCTCCCTCATACGTCCCCGTAACCACACATACCTGTTTCCCCGTTCCTAGTTTCCGAACCTTGCGATCAAGAATCTGTATTGGCACCTCAAGATAAGACAAGGACTCATCCAACTCTATGTTCTCCACCTCTAGCACAGGTGAAGGATTGTTCACATACTTCCGTAACTAAGATACATGGAACACATTATGCACCCTATCCAAAGCAGCTGGTAACACTAACCGGTAAGCAACCTCACCCATACGATCCAAAATCTCATATTGTCCGATAAACTTCTGGTTCAGCTTCTCTTTCTTACCAAACCTCATAACCCCACGCATAGGAAACACTTTCAAAAGAACCTTGTCCCCAACCTGAAACTCTATGTCACGGGGATGTAAATCTGCATCACTCTTTTGACGATCCTAGGTCGCTTTCATCTTTTGTCTGATCAGCTTAACCTGTTCTATCATCTCATGTACCATTTGTGGTCCTAAAACCACTGCCTCAGCTCTATCATCGCAGGAAATCGGACTCCTACACCTCCTCCCATACAAAGCCTCGAACGGTGCCATCCAATACTCGTGTGGTAGCTGTTGTTATAAGAAAACTCAATCAGATCCAACCTATGCTCCCACCTACCACCAAACTCCATCACACAAGCCCTCAACATGTCCTCCAAGGTCTTGATAATTCTCTCTGTCTGCCCTCTGTCGTAGGAAGAAAAGTTGTACTCATCTTTAAAGTAGTTCCCATCAAATCCTGCAACTCTCTCCAGAACCGTGATATGAATCTCGCATCTCTATATGACACTATATCCTTAGGCACCCCATGCAAATGAACCACATGCTTCCTGTAAGCCAAAGCTAACGTTATCTTGGTCCAAGTATCTTTCATCGAAACAAAATGAGCTGACTTGGTCAAACGGTCAACTAGTACCCATATCATGTTGTTACCCTGTTGATTCCTCGGTAAACCCACTATAAAGTCCATAGAGTTAGACTCACATTTCCACTCAGGTACCTCAAGAGACTGAATCTTAACTTGTGGTCATCGCTGCTCTCCCTTAACCCTCTAACATGTCAAACATCGAGCCACAAACTCAGTTGTTTCCTTTTTCATCCCAGGTCACCAGAAAGTTTTCTTCTGATCTTTATACAACTTGTCACCACCTGGATGTACTCAATATGGTGTGCAATGAGCCTCTGTCATGATCATCTTTTTCAACTTCTCATCATTAGGAACATACCACCTACCATCAAATCTCACACTGCCATCTACAAGAATAGAGAATCGAGACACTGTCTCTTTCTCTACTCCAACTCTCAACTCCTTAATCATAGGATCGAAATCCTGTTTCCTGCGAATGTCATCATAAAGATCTGGCTCCACTGTCAACTCCCTTATAGTATCCCCTTTCTGTATCATATATATCCCCAACTTCCCCACCTCATCTCTCAACCTCATCAAAGACATATCTGTGCATAGGGAATGCACACTCTTCCTGCTCAGCGCATCTGCAATTACGTTTGCCTTCCCTTCATGGAATATAATATCCATGTCATAATCCCCTATCAGCTACATCCACCTCCTCTGTCTCATGTTCAGATCCTTTTGAGTGAAAATGTACTTGAGACTCTTATGATCTGAAAACACCTTAAAGGTCGCCCATAAAGATAGTGCCTCCAAATCTTGAGAGCAAACACAACTGCACCCAACTCCAAAACATGTGTCGGATAGTTCTCCTCATAAGGCTTCAATTGCCTAGAAGCATCGGCAATTACTTTCCCGTTCTGCATTAACACACATCCCAATCCATTGTTTGAAGCATCTGTATATACCTGAAAGTTCACACACCCTTCAGGTAATGCTAAGACTGGAGCTGTGGTCAAACGCTCCTTTAATGTTTGGAATGCCGTCTCACAAGTTTTATCCCAACGAAACATGTTCTTTTTCCTCATTAACATTGTCATGGGTCTGACGATCTTTGAAAAGTCTTTCACAAACCGACAATAGTACCCTGCCAAACCCAAGAAACTCTTGATCTCTGCCACATTCTTCGGTGCTTCCCACCGAGTGACTGCCTCTATCTTTGTCGGATCCACAGCTACACCCTTCTCGGAAATCACATGCCCCAGAAAGCCAACCTCATCGAGCCAGAACTCACACTTAGACAACTTTGCAGATAGCTAATTGTCACGCAAAGTCTGCAAACCAAACCTCAAGTGCTCCTCATGCTCCTCCTTAGTCTTGGAACAGTCTAAGATATCATCGATAAAGACCACCACAAACCGATCCAAAAACTAACTAAAGACCTGGTTCATCAAATCCATAAACACTGCAAGTGCATTAGATAACCTAAACGGCATCACCACATACTCATAGTGACCATACCTTGATGTAAAAGCTGTCTTTGGTATGTCCTCATCCCGAATCTTCACTTGATGGTATCCTGACCTCAAATTGATCTTGGAAAAGACTGCTGCCCCGTTCAACTGGTCAAACAGATCATCTATCCTTGGCAAATGATTCTTATTCTTCACTGTAACCCTGTTCAGCTCTCTATAGTCGATACACAACCTCAAACTCCCATCTTTCTTCTTCACAAACAGAACTGGTGCTCCCCACGGTGATACACTAGGTCTAATATATCCCTTATCAATCAAATCATCCAGCTATTTCTTCAGCTCCTCCAACTCCTTAGGACCCATGCGGTAGGTGCCCTTAGAGATTGGTCCCGTTTCTGGTTTCAGCTCCACACTGAACTCTATCTCCCTCTTTGGTGGTAAACCTGATATCTCCTCCGGAAAAACATCTGGAAACTCTCCCACCACTGGTATTTGATCAACTGTCGAACTCACCATACTATGGTCTCTCACATGGCATAGGATCAAAGGACACCCCTTCCTCAGATAAGACTTCAATGTCACCGCTGCAATCACTTTGATTTTGGGTTTGACAACAAACCCACGATAAGACACACTAACTCCCTTAGGACCTCTCAAAGAGACTCTCTTTTGGTGACAGTCTATCCTAGCCTTGTACTTACCCAACCAGTCCATTCCAACTATCATCTCAAAACCATCAATGGGAAACTCTAACAAATCTACTGGAAGGTCAACCTGCCCAACTATTATAGATACACCCTTATACAACCTCCCATAAGTTACAGACTCACCCGACGGTATAAAAAATTCATGTTTTACAAACTCAAACTCTCTCAAACCCAAAAGCTTAACATAACTCGGCGATACAAACGAATGTGATGCCCCGAATCAAACATAACAAAGGTAAAGACACCATTAAAAAGAAAAGTACCCGTGATCACATGAGCAACATCTTCAGCCCCCTTCTTGTCCATCATGAAAAGCTTGCCACTGGTCTTCTGTCCACCTCCTTGAACAGTACTAGCAGAAGTAGACGGCTTAGCAGCCGACCCCGACCCCTGGTTGTTATTTGTTGCTGGTTTCTGATATAAATTACCGCCATTACGGTTAGTCCCACCGTTGTAGTTGTTCTGACCTCCCTGATTGTTCCATGGCCCAGCCGGCCTGTTACTAGCATAACCCTGAGACGAACCCTAAGAGAAACTCCCCTGTGATTGCTTCTGAAAACCCCTGCCCACAGCACTGGTGCACTCATGTCTCTTGTGGCCCATACAGCCACAGTTAAAGCAATATATTCCCCATCTGCTACTACCACCCTCGCTCTCAACCTTCCTCTTCTCGGGACCTCTCTCCCTCTTCTTCTTGGCCATCTCGACCAACCTCTTAGCTCTCTCGGCTCGCTCATACACTTCCTTAACATCAGTAAGGACTCCTACAGGCAGCTTCTCTATAATCTTATATGTCAAACCCTTCTCAAACCTCAACGCTAAGTTCTCCTGGTTCAACCCCATATCCTCAGCATATCTAGACTTCTCATTAAACTTGTGATAGTACTCAGCCACACTTATCTCCGGAGTCATTTTGAAATCATCAAAATCCTCTCTCAAATTACTACGGACATGCTCCGGCACAAACTCTCGACGCATAGCTCTCTTGAACTCATCCCATGGTATAGCTGACTTCCCCTGTCTCACATACAGATCTAAGGCACTCACCCTCACCTTATCCCACCATTCTCCGGCCGCATCTCTCATGTAGAACGCAGCTTGTTCCACTCTAAAGTTCTCAGGGCAATGAACCACATTAAGAATATTCTCCATCTTTCTGTGCCAATTGTCGAGCAAAATTGGCGCTCCGGTGCCCATGTATTCTTTTAGGTTGAAACGGGCTATGGTGACACTCATCTTAACAAAATCCACCCCAGCCTCTTTATCCTTCCCAAACTTCTTTAAGGCCTCAGTGAGCGCCTCTTGATGCTCAAGCATCTTGGCAATCTCATCAATACTCATCATCTCGCCCCTAGCATACAACGCAGATCTCTTCGGCGACATCTTTGAACTATATAAGAGAAGAGGTAAACATAAACACACATCCCATAACCTAAACACGTATATATCCTGAGCAGCTCACACTCAACCAAGCACATAACCCACTGGATCGAGTTGCCCACTTACTCGATCGAGTGCCTCAACTCCAGAACCTAATTAGAAAGCATCAAAAACCTTACTCGATCGAGCCCCTTACTTACTCGATCGAGTAAACCTCGCTCGATCGAGTCCCTCTACTTACTCGATCGAGTGCCCAAAAATAGAAGACTGTCCATAAATGATATACACCCCACTCGATCGAGTCATACCCACTCGATCGAGTCCCTCACCTACTCGATCGAGTGCCCCCCACTCGATCGAGTCATGCTGACTCGTATGCTACCCGCATGTTCAACTCGACTACTTCCCACAACAACTATATATATAAAACGATAGGCATATGTATATACAATAAGCAACATCCTATTTCATATGTTTCTAATAAGCCACATTAGAAATCAATCATCATGCAATTCCGTTATTCATATCATCACATATACTCATGTTACTTACTCATCTTTCACCACAACTTTCTCCGTCCTCCACATGTGTTCATCCACCGATTTATACAACACATTTATATATAGATATGCAACATATTTAAATAAACACATAACGATCCCAAGACACTCCCCATAGTGACCGGTTCAAAGTTGTAGGGCGAGATCGCGACTTTAGGACGTCTCCCAAGCCTTTGCATCAGCTTCTAACAACTCCTACCCGGGTTCATTTTATTTGACTCCCTAGATTCATTGGGTTCATTAGTTACAGGTTCCAAAATCGTCGCTCTGATACCACTTTGTAACACCCCCATACACCAAGTGCCTTACTAGGACCACCTAATGCAGGTGAATGCTACCATCTCGGTTACCCGAGGCAATGTATATAAAATAGACATTAAAGAAACGTACTTTATTAAATGAATTTAAAGCGATACATGTCCAATACCAAAACTGTTAAAGAAAATAGAACTGTTTCCCAAAAATGTCAAACCAATTAAAGTAAATAAATGTTTAACGACACAGCGAAAGACTTCTAGACATCTCGTGATGACTCAACTCAACTATCCATGCAAGTTCATATTATAGTTGTTCAATAACTGCTCACCACCCCCGAATGGATCACCACAGTTTTCAAAACATTTAAACGGGGTCAGTTACTGATTACACAAAAACAATACAACAGAAATAATACAACAATCACCCAATCTCCATCATAACTCCACACACCTGACTACACACTAAAGTGTGTAGTCTTGCCAGACCACCCATCTCAACAAGTATTCCACACCGCCAGTGGGGGACCGCAGCCGTTCCTACCTAAGCTCCGCTCATCTCATCCGAGCGGTAACCCATGTTCATTAATGTGCACATCCCCTATGTGGCGGGTTCCACAGAGGGCGAATCAAGGGCGTGAAGCCACTCCCGCAAGTGACTCCACTCAGCCGAGGACGCACCTCGAGTACCACAGACAAACAATCATAACCAACTACATTATACAACAACAATCACCAATTACCAATTCCAATACGATATGAACCAACTACAATAAACAACCATCAACAACATCATGTAATCAATAACCGAGTAGGGAAACCCTACCTGGAATAACGAACCACGAGACCGTCATAAGCAGCTAATCAGTAATGCTCCTCTACGAAACCTCTTCCTATAATCACATATTCATACAATTACCAACTAAACAACATAATACTCCCAAAACCCCCAATTTTACCCAGCTAGGGTTTTATACAAACTCAACAAAACAGTATAAAAATTATTCAAGAATCTTACCCTTGACGCGACGAACTCAACGGCGTAAAGCACATGACGATCCGACAACCTTAGCCTTTGGGATTTGATAATAACGCGAAGAATGAAACAACGTACTATTTTCTCTCTTTGAAAGGGTTTTAGAAAAGTGAAAAGTTATTAAGACATCTCCCAAGCCCCCTCATCAACTTCAACTACACACTTCATCCAACATATGCATATGAACAATAGTAAACAAGTAATGATCCCATGACACCCCATAGTGACCGGTTAAATGTTGTAAGGGCAAGTTTCGCGACTTTAGGACGTCTCCCAAGCCTTTGCTTTAGCTCCTAACGATCCCTACCCGGTTTCATTTTAATTTGACTCTCTGCATTCATTGGGTTTATTAGTTACATGTTCCAAAATCATCACTTTGATACCACTTTGTAACACCCCCATACACCAAGGCCACCTAGCACATGAGAATGCTACCATCTCGGTTACCCGAGGCATAGTAATGAAAGTACTCCATCAAGAAATGTACTTCAAAAAATTGAAGTTAAATGTGCGTACATCAAAACCAACTGAAATGTAAAGTACAATGTCTCAACACAAAGATCTAACTAAAGTAAAAAGTGTTATACAAAACAGCGGAAGACTACGGCTCGGACACGTGGTGACTCCATCCCCAGCTAGATCCCGCCGTATCTAAGATATACCTGCTAATCAACTACTCACCATCCCCAAAGGGATCACCACAGTTTTCAAATTAATTATACGGGGTCAGTTACTGCATAAATAAGATCAGCAAATATAATAGACAATTACACAATCACGATCCGCCCTGCCAGAATATCCATCGCAACAGATATTCCACACCGCCAGTGGGGACTGCAGTTGTACCACCTAAGCCTCGCTCAAAACCATAGAGTGAATAACCTATGTCCATTAATATGCACAACCCCCTTGTGACGGGAACCACAAGGGGCAAATCAACGGCGTGAAGCCACTCCCGCAAGTGACTCCACTCAGCCACGGGCGCACCTCACGAACCACATACAATTAACAACCAAACTACAATACCAATGTAAACAATGCCAATTCCATTTAACGATACAACAAACATGCCAATCAACCAATCAAACCATCTTATAATATTTACACAGTAAAATTTGTAGGGAAACCCTACCTGAGGCGAAATCACCAAAAGTAGCGGATCAAAAACCTTCCTCTACGAAATCACCGCCTATAACCAATTGATCACATAAATACAATATACCACATAAACAATCCCAATAACCCCCAAATCACCCAATTAGGGTTTTAAACAATATTAACTATTTGACATAAAACCAGTACAAAGATCTTACCCACAATACGACGATCACAAAAGTATCATGAACTCCGAAATCCGACTACCCTAGCTCTTGATTTGATAGCAATGAGTGAAGAGAAGAACATCGTTGTTTTTTTCTTTTTTGATAAAGTTTAGGGAAATGAGTAAAAGTAAAAGTAAACTATCAAAAACTTTTTATATACTCTTCACGGGTTACTATTAAACCAGGCCGAAAACTCGTAAAACTCGACATACTCGATCGAGTAACTAAGGTACTCGATCGAGTACCGCCTACTTGATCGAGTGGCCCTTACTCGATCGAGTACCCTACAGGCAGAACGTACTCCAGAATGTAAAACTGACTTACTTGACAGAGTAAGTCCTACTCGATAGAGTACCCAACAGCTCGAATATCTGAGGTATTACATGTATGATTCATATTTAGAAATTAGGAATAGAAGAAGGTGACATTGGCTTGCGTAAGGCATCTCGAATTGAGTAAAATGATTGTGTGAGGTAATTTGTGGATAATGAGTGATGTTTGATCTAAGTTGAATATCCGTTGAGTGTTTGGAGTTATGGATAGTGAATTAAGTTTGAGTTGCATATTAAGGAATATTATAGTTGTAGAAAATAACTTGGAAACTTTGATTGATATACAATTGAGGTATATGATCGTGGATTTAGTATTACGAAGTTTGGGTTTTCGAGGTCGTGAGAGTAAAAGTATGGCGTGCAATCCTTGAGGATTCAATCATATTGTTGAAGTATTTGATCATTCATGTTATAGAGTATAGCCGTTTAATTTGAGTAGGTGTATATAAGTGTGAAAGTGGTTGTGTGGGAATCTGACCCTATGAGTGGTAGTATAGAGGTTGTTTGTAAAGTTTTCTCCCAATCGTCAAGTAAAGCGTCAGTGGTATACATCATAATCTTGTCTTAGTGTCCCTTGGGGGTTAATGTTGTTAGGGCCATGTCCATAAGGTAGTGTAAGTGTTGGGGATACCGATGTGACTATTGCGGCTGTTGGTGACGGTATGACGATACCGTTACCGGGTTTGGAGGGAATGCAATGCTTGTGAAACGAATTTGAAAATGTTATGATGTACCATGTTTTGTTTTAGTTGGGTTGTAATAACGGCCATAAGGCCAAGAGTTGTTTAAACTTTGTTATTTGATGGTGTATTATTCACCATCGGAGTCTATTAACATTGTGTCATGAAATAGGGAAGTTTGGAACTGTAGATACCCAGTATCTGTTGACTCCCAACAAACACCCGATGATTATCGGACTACAACATGCTTAGGAATCAATACGTTTGATCGACAATTTTGTATAACTATACATCGGAAAACTCATAACGATTTCGAAAACAAAACATTTCAAAACTTTTCAAAAGTTCTTGGAGTGTTTTATGCACAACGACGAGGTCGCAATGACACTAACTAGAGTTAAAATCGACACCGGACCAAAACCGACTCAAAATTGAAATCCCGACTCCAACAACGAGTCAAACCGAGTCAAACAAAAAACAAACATCACAAAGCTTCCATGTTATGTATACCGGGTATACTTGATGGTGAAATACAACAATCATGCCATTCAAAACCTGGGATAGAAGAAATCATGATTTCAATTGCGTGATAGTGACAAGACAGCTCAAAGACCCACGGAATGGCATGCGTCTCTTCAAGTAGCCCATACGGCCACGCTGCTTAAAACGCACACAACCACCCATTTTTCTGTAAATACCCCTCAAATGACACCATTTGAAGGTATGCGAGTGTCCGCCCCCTCATCTCTCCCTTAAAATTCTGGACTCGACTTCTTAAGTCACAAACCGACACGTATTTTCGATCTACCGATCGAAAATACAAGCCTTACACATTGTTTGGTACCGTCATCGTGCATTAAATCACTTGACCGACCATATAGACCAACTACACCATCAATAAACTAAACAAAACACTCTTTACATTGTTAAAACGGTTTTCAACCTAGTTTTCCGACCTAACAAGTTGTTACACTTGTGGACATGGGCCACATGCCGGTCTGTGGATTTAAGGCCACTTACCGATCTGCGGTCACGGTCAACCTACATGCCAAGCCAATCTATGAACATGCAGCGGTCTTGAAAGCCACGCTCGGTGGCGTAAAAATGCTTTCGACTGGATCGTTTTAGATCGGTCGGTTTCACCTCGTTAAGGGTATTGAAACGATTAGAGATATTCGGAGTCGCCACCAAGCATTTGTGGGATGCTTGGAACCCGTTCGAAATCCACTTTATACCTCGGTCAAATGAAGCACAAAGCAGTGTTTGACATAGGTACTAAAGATAAGGACTCGTCCCCCTTTTAGCATTCTATGCCTAAAATGACTATCGTATCCCCTGGATAAGGCCATCCACTATCCAAAGGTTCTGAGTAAGGGGTGAGGGTAAGTATTGGGAAGCCCTTTAATCGGACACCCAATCCCGCCCGCGTTAGCGGTCTCTACTGATCGATCGTGGTTGTTTAACTGAAAAAGTTGATAAAACGGTGAATGCATGAATGCACATCCAAAAGTGTTAACCTAACATGTGAGCTTTCTAAGTCGGTTTGTTAATCCAAATATCAAGCATAAGATGTCAAGTTGGATTCAGATAGATTTGCATGTGAAAACGAAAATTAAACATTCATTTACCAAATTCGAGTTATGATGCTTAACACGATCCATTATTGAAAAAGGGTGTCAAATGACAAAGTGTAAAAAAAACGTAAACTTGTCAATCTGATCCGTCACGTATTCGGATAAACCGTAATCGGGATCGTCCTAGACAAGTACCACAATGGGACAGAACAGTGCCAGACAGCCCTGTTAAGGCGCGAGCCTATTGGCGGGATAAAGGGCTCTGCCCTGGTTTTGAAAAGTTGAAACAGACGGCTGCTTGGGGCGCGATCCATGAGCCGACCTAAGGGGGGCGTCTTCTGGTTGTTGAAAAGGTTATTTAAAACCGTATTTATGATGAAAGATTTGCAAATGTTGTTTACATGACTCGGAATGATTACTATTGTATTAGTAACATTCGTTGTCGTATTTGCATGTTTGAAAAGCATAGTTTACAAATAAAAATGTAAAATGTAAAATGTGAACTAAATATATTAAGTTCATTTATTTGTAATTAGTCGATATTTATCACCGTACCCGGATTAAAACGACATGGTATAAAGAACCAAGGATGATTATGAATCATGACTAATATGTTTGCAAATGTAAATAAATGAGAAAAATGGTAAATAAAAGAAAAGGGTGTTAAAATACCCATTAAAATGTAATTAACCAAATAAAATCATCGGGTCACGGATTAAACCGTCATGGTATACGGTACCAAGGGTGATTATAATTTATGCCTAAAAAGTTTGTCATAAAAACGATTTGAAATATTTGAAATGGTAAAAACCGATTGCAAATATGAGATGAAATAAAGAGGAAAGACGAGAACAAACACGGATGAGTCTGACCTGGACACCTACAAGACGCGCGAGCCTCCCTGCATAGCAAGAAGCTCCTGTCTCATGCCAAAACTCGGTTTTGGCTCGTCTAACCTATATTTGAATTGTTTTATGCATTGTTCATGCATATAAACTCGTAAAAACAGTAAAGGCATGAATTAAAGTAAGATATTTACACCCTCAAATTTACGTATTTTGATGACTATAGAGACAGTTTTCTTGTTGTGACTAATCGCGATCAATGAAGTTTAAAAGAATGCCTTAAAAAAGGATTTTGTTTTGAAAATGAGTTGAAAATATGTTAATTAAAACATGTTGATTGATGAATTGAGTTGGTCAAATGGGTCGGTCGAATGCACGGCGACGGTACCAAACAAAATGTGTAAGGCTTGTGTTTATGATCGGTAGGTCGTAAACACGTGTCGATTTTGTGACTTGGGAAGTCGAGTATTGAAGTTTAAGGGAGATGTGAGGGAGCGGACTCTCGCGTGGGGTTTATGGTGTGTGAAGGGTGGTATTTATAGAGAAATTGGGGTGGTAGCAAGACGGTTAAGTTTGCTTGCTGGCAAGGGCATGCCTAAAGAGGCGCGAGCTACCTTCAGATACAAGTAGGTGTATTGTCCCTTTCAATTTGGACGTGGCCTTTGTTCTATCCATTGTTTAATTTGTGGCATTCATATAAGATGTTGTGTAACAATATGGGCATCTAATAACATAATTTTGGTGTTACTTGAGGTAGGTGTTTTGTGTGCTTGACTCGGGTTTGACCCGTGTGAGTCGGGATTTGAATTTCGAGTCGGTTTTTAGCCCGGTGTCGGTTTTGACTCTAACTAGGGTCGTTTTAATGGAAATGACATGCTAAAGACATTCATGGCATTATTTTCGACGTCCGAGATTTGGGTTGACTCGAGGTGCGGGTTTCTGAGTCGGTTTTGGGTTCGAAGAGGGTTTTAACTCTAAATAATGTTATTTTAATGCAAATGAAGTTAGAAAAAATTTTAAATCATTTTTCATATTCGAGTAGTGCATTAACCCATCTAATGTATAGCTAATCCACGCACGCATATCAAAAACACGTTACAGTCCGATCATCATCGGGTGGTTTTTGGAAGGTGCAGATACTGGGTATCTACAGAGCCCCCACTTTGACTGAGGTTTGGACAGGGCGAAAGTCAAAGTATGGCCTCAAGTTCAATCGAATATTACAACCTGAACACCATTGCGACGTCGAGGCGACTCAAAAGGGTTTGAGCTAAGGACCTGCCGTCGGAAAGGGCGACGTCGAGTTGACTCGGGATTCGAGTTAAGGACCTGCCGTCGGGAACATTTTAGAGTCTGTCGACTTCGATGCGGGTCGTTTAAATTCCATTAGACTACTTATAAAGGCTCGCCAGCCATAAGAAGGAGACATACCTTAGGCATCTTCGGGATATGTCCTTGAGTTATTTCCTGTTTGCGCACAAAGGCTCGCCAGCCATGTTGAAGGTGCGTTTTGAGGCTCGCCAGCTATGTTGAATGTGCATTCTGAGGCTCGCCAGCCATGTTGAATGGGATGCGTTTTGAGGCTCACCAGCCATCGATAGTCGAATGATCGACTGCAGGAAATAGTCTGAAACATCGGGCTTATTTCGAGATATTGCGTGGTAATGACTTCCAACCAGGTTGACGTTGATAAGTTCGGCTAAGGAGCAATGAACTTTAACTTGTTGGGGGTTCTAAACGAACTCCATGGGGATAAATCATCTAAGCAAGGCTCTATGGAAAACCATTTAGGGAGAGTGTTGCGTCGAGATCATGAACGATGTTACGAGGATCTTTGAATGACCTGTGTAACTTCCATTTGAAAATCGGCACTCGCTGGGGAGTTAGAAACTTCTCAGGGCTCGCCGGGGATATGAGTTACTGCTCGTTGGGAGGCTAGCATATGCCATATAATCGACGGGGTTAAAGCCCTTGGACTTGATGGGTCGGCGTTTGTTGGGAAGAACCTAGTACTCAGTTGTAGTGAGTTTGTCTTCTCAAGATTATCTACATGGTTAGTGACCACACAAATCCGTAGTCGCATAGACAAGCACGTAACATACAAGCATATAAGCACGTAAGCACATAAGCATGTGATCAATTAGCATATAAGCAATTAGCATGTAATATCTCACGTGAGGGCAGATAGGAGTTTCGAAAGTTGTGAAGCTAGAAAGCTGTTAAGAGTTGAAATTTGTTGCTTGTGGATCCGTGACTTGATATATTGGAGATACGTGACTGTTGCGACATTGACTGACACAGACGTATACTGACAGACTGACAAATAGATGGTCGTGAACGTGATGCAAATTCAGTATTGAAACGACGCAGGGGTGACTCTGACAGACTTTGCACATATAAGTGCAACTCCTAGCCAAGAAAGGGTGACAACGCGTATCAAATCCCTGAGATAGAAGGTCCGATCGGCTGGGGAACATTAATTGATTATGTTCTCCAGACACGTTTGCCCTCGCTTGCTTGTTTGAGATCCCTCCCTGAGGCATGATGATTCGGATAGCGGAACCAAGACCTTGTCATCATCCGAACCGAGCACTAGGCTATAGGCGGTTTTATTTTGGACTGTAGTTGAGACTCAAAAGATGTTTGAGGATAAAGGATGGGTGGCGTCTTGAAAGAGAAGCCCCCAGAGTGAGAAGGTGGGAATTTGACAAAACAAGGAATGAGCGACGTCTTAAGGAAGAAGCCCCCAGTAAAGAGATATGAGATTAATTTTTTGCAACTGGGTAGGCTGCTTTTGAGGATTGATGTTAATGGTTGAGATTGAAATGGGTGTGCGGTTGTGTCCTTATAATAGGACTGCCTACGTATTCGCGTGTGTGCGAAATCAAATCAGATCGTAGTTCTGAGCTGTTTTTTTGAGGGTTGAAAATTGGAATTGTTGTGAAAGGGATGTGCGGTTGTGTCCTTGTTGGGGGACTACCTACGTATTCGCGTGTTTGCGAAATCAAACCAGATCGTAGTTCTGAGTGTGTGTGCAATGGGTTGCAAATTGAAGGTTTGAAAATTAAATGTGTGTGGGGGTGTGGTTGTGTCCTTGTAATAGGACTGCCTACGTATTCGAGTGTTTGCGAAATCAAACCAGATCGTAGTTCTGAATGTGTGTGCCTAAGCGAGTTGTTATGACCTTAAAGTGATTTTGAGGGGTATGGTTTGTGTCCTTGAAGGACTGCCTACGTATTCACGTGGTGTGAAATCAAACCAGATCGTAGTTCTGAGTGTGTGCCTAAGTGAGTTATTAGGACCTTCAAGTGTGAGGGTCATGACGGCAAATTCCGTTTGGTGACTCGAGAAATTGATTTGAGATAATTCCTCCTTAATCATGAATCGAAGAGGTGTAATT
This sequence comes from Silene latifolia, assembly GCF_048544455.1. Lineage (NCBI taxonomy): Eukaryota > Viridiplantae > Streptophyta > Magnoliopsida > Caryophyllales > Caryophyllaceae > Silene > Silene latifolia. The sequence continues at coordinate 99,740,863 of NC_133537.1, read as the reverse complement.
TGTGAAAATGTTCCTTATCATGTGTGCACACTAAAAAGTGGACCCTAAGGGTAGATTGGGTATGTCCCGTTCTCGGTAGCAAAGCATTCGAGGACTCCGTATCTGGGTCAAGGTGAAAATGGCTTCGACATTATGGAATGTGGAGCTTGGTAATGATAGGTTTGTTTGACAGATAAAAATACGGAGTTTGGGTTCACGACGGTAAATTCCGTTTGGTGACTCGAAGGTTGATTGTAGACAATTCCCTCTTGATCATGAATCGAAGAGGCATAGTTTGTGAAAATGTTTCTTGTTACGTGAGCACACTAAAACGTGGACTCTAAGAAATAAATGGGCATGCTCCGTTCCAAGGAGCAATGTTTTTTTTTTAATCCTCCGTATTTGGGTCAAGGTGGAAATGGCTTCGACATTATGAAATGTGGAGCCTGGTAATAATAGGTTTTTTTTGACAAATAAAAATTCTGGAGTTTGTATTTTGTGGTGTTTAGGCCGATGGATTACGTTTTGTAATGTGGTGCGGAATGGGGTCTCAAGCTTGATGTGGCCTGAGCACGAAATGGTTGGAAAATAATGTGGGATCAGATTCCCATGTCTGGACCCTGTATTTTGGACTTATTGGCCTTGGGCTTTGAACTTGTTGGTCTTGGACTTGGTGTTTTGGACTTTGGACTTGTTGGTCCTGGATTTGGTGTTTTGGACTCATGGGTCTTGGGCTTTGAACTTGTTGGTCCTGGACTTGGTATTTTGGTGTTCGACTCGTTGGTCCGAAGTTTGAAAAGTGACGGTTTAATTCCGTCGTTTGGAATTGTGGGAAAATAACGAATTTTGAATTCCGTTATTTCATTTTTTGGAAAAGTGACGGTTTTGAATCTCGTCATTCGAAATTGTGGGAAAATAACGAATTTTGAATTCCGTTATTTCATTTTTGAAAAGTGACGGTTTTGAATCTCGACATTTGAAATTGTGGGAAAATAACGAATTTTGAATTCCGTTATTTCATTTCTTGAAAAGTGACGGTTTTGAATCTCGTCATTTGAAATTTTGGGAAAATAACGAATTTTGAATTCCGTTATTTCATTTTTTGAAAAGTGACGGTTTTGAATCTCGCCATTGGAAATTTGTGAAAATAGCGAATTTGAATTTCACTACTTTGTGTTTGTTTTGGCTTTAGCCTTAGCTTTTGCTTTGGCTTTGGTTTTGAATGGCTATTGGCTTGGGCCTTTGATTTTGGCCTTTCGCTTTGGCTTTTGATGAATGGATATTGCCTTGGGCCTTTGATTTTGGCCTTTCGCTTTGGTTTTGCTTTGGATATATTGGTTTTTTGCCGTCCTTTGTTCGAGGAAGGTAGAGGTGCAGACGGGGATGTACCCATTGGTGAGAGGTGAATTCTAAGAAATGGGATGTTTTTGTGGGGAATGGGCTTGCCTTCTGTCATTGACCATGAACAAGGAGAGGTTATGGTTTGTTATATAGGTTCGTCGTAGGATCCCTTTGATAGAAGCTCGTTATATATTGGGTGCTAATGAAAGGTTTCTATTACCAGACATGGAATAGGGAAAGGAAATGGACACGGAGTTTCGAGTCCTCTGCTTACTCGGTACGGAACGTCACTCGAGTGTACTCACATTGAATTGGAACATGTTGTTTGTTTTAAATCAATACTCAAATCAATTCTCGTTGTCAACGGGAAATGGTAAGGGGAGAATATATGATAGTTGAAAATCGTGCTTTTTTTTAGATAAATAAGAGGTTAGCACAGACTCGATGAATACATATGACTCATGGGGACAACCCCCAGTTTGTCACTTCCGAATAAAAGGACAGACATTAGGATAGATATGAGGAAGACTAAGACTCGGACTCAGACTCAATCGTAGATACAGACTCCTAATCATCACTTTCCTCCTCGAAGGTCTCCTTCGCAGCATACAGCGGCTTGAATGTCTGGTCTTGAGCGTTGACCCACTTGAGCACTTCACTCTCGTTGTTGGGAATGATATGAGGACAATAGTCGATGAGGCTTTCATCTCCTTGTAGAAAGAAATGTTCATTAGGGTTGTTTTCATCACCTGGTTGGCATAGGGATGAAGCTACCAGTTCATGGTTGTCGATCATGTATTGGATAACATGTTTCGGTTTGAAGCATGTTTCAGTATCATGACCTTTTCCTTGATGATATTGGCAATAGGCATTGCTGTCCCAGAAACGGGTGTTCCTGCATTCAGACGGGTCCGGAGTGGGCCCGATTAGTTGTAGCTTCCCTTCAGTCTTAAGCTTTTGAAGAGCTGTGGCATAGGTTGTGTTGAGGTTGGTGAATGTCCTTTGAGAACGTTCAACCTTGTTGTTTGGCTTGAGACATTCAGGAGAATTGTCTTGACTGAGAGGTGCAATTATGATTTTGCCAGCCTCGATCATATCTTGAATGGCATGCTTGAGTTTGAAGCAGGATTCGGTGTCATGGCCCTTGCCTTGATGGTATTGGGAATAGGCATTAGGGTTCCAGAAAAGGGATTTCTTAGCCTCAGATGGATCCGGAGTTGGTCCAACTGGTTGTTGTAATCCTTCTGAAATAAGTATCCCCAGAGCGGAGCCATATGTTATTCCCAGATCTGTGAATACCCTTTGATGATTTCACATGGTTACAACATTGGTGTTTTTTGGGATGTTTTTGTGAGTTTTGTTTTTGTTTTTGTTTTTGTCAATCCTGGGCGGAAGCAGGATCTGGTTGTTGTCAATGGGAAGTTTTTGGGATGTTGCTTGGTATTTTGAAGGGGGTTTTTATGAGAGTGTCGTTGGCGCTCTCAATCAAACACATTTATATTCTCAACAAACAACTAGTTAGTGGTTAAGTCGAGGTCGATCCATGGGATGGTGTGTTTTGGATTCTAAATCTATCTATCTCAATTTATGCTAGTGTCACAATTGATGGGGTTTGTAGTTGTGTTCTAGACTAATGAAAGTAATAAAGGAAAAAGAGGTGTAAAGAAGTATTAAAGAGTACTAGGATGTCATGGGGTCATAGGAGATTCATGGGAGTTGATCATACAAACATGTTTACAAAGTTGCAAGCAATTAATGTTGTGGAAGAACCGAGTTGGTTTATATCTTACGGTTCATAGGAAGAGTTGGGTCCGGAGCCGAATCGATTACATTGTACAATACCTAAGGTGGCATGGTTTCAGATTAACTTTGATTTATGTTACTACGACCTTCGTAAATGGGGTCAAATGGGCATATTTTGGGTTATGATGGTTGTGGCTAGTCGAAGGGAATAGTGCTATAGGAATTGTCCACCCCTTTGTCAGGGTTAAAATAATATCTCAGGGCCACTCGAGGAGTAATGAACTGGAAATGCGTGGCCACGCTCGGAAGGTATCTATGGTAGATAATTCCGGTCAAATCAGTTATTCTCCAGATCGAGGAAACCACTCTCGATATGATCACTTGCAAGTACGACCCAAAAGACACCTTGCATTGAGTGGGAGATAGTAATAGGACAAGAGAATTGGTGACGCACACTTGTCGAAGACAAGTGGGAAATTGTTGGAGTGTCCCCGACAATAATGCGATCACAATTATCGATTATGATGATCACATGTTTAAATCTCATTTTTTTTTAAGAATACGTAAGGGATGATTCATTTTATAGTCAATTGATCAACATTAATCGGTAACGATTGGCTTGCTAGAATTTGACGTTACTGTCGTGGGACGGTGGTGGTCAGTTGATCCCTTAAGGTCACACCTAAAGGATGATGCCCTGATCTGTTGATTAATTGTATGACGATACAAGTTAATCAATTCCTTAAAATTGAACAATTCAATTTGTGAGAGAGAATAATCATCTTATTGTAATGGGATTAAATGAGATTTATTTTAGTAATAAAATGCTTTGTTACTAAAATTATTTATTGTTTGAGAAACAATAGAGATAAGAATGAATGGTTAATTATAATTACAAGATGTTGTGAATTATAATTATATGACCCATTTTATTTATGTGATCAAGTATCACTAGTCAATTTGTTGTATGTAATTTAATTAATTCATGAAATGATATTTATGTGATAAATATGCATTAAATTAATTAATAACATGTATCATACTACATGTGACATATTGTGTGACAAATGACAAATTGACAAAATAAAATGGTAGTCCATTTTATTTATATGGACCGAAAATGGAGGGTGTGTTAGTGGGTTATGGTTGTTTTATTTTATTTGATAAAATGACATAATGATGCCTACCTACAACTAGTCTTACACATCTCTTACACAACCTATTACCTTGTGAAGAGAAAAAGCTTAAAAGTAAGATGCCATCCTTGGCATTTGAGAGCTCCAACCGTGTTCCCTCCTCCCTTTTGAGAGAATTAGTTCTCTTATTATTATTCTTACACAACACATGCAAAAAGTTCATGTATTATTCTCTCTTCTCTTTAATCTTCATCTAAAATATGAGAAGATTCAATCAAAATTGTTCAATCAAATTACTAATATTATTAGTGTAATATATGAGTGTTAGTAATCAATTTTAAGGTAAACTACTAAACTAATATCTAGCTAATATTATTTAGTGGGGATATGGGATAATCTTGGGTGCAATCAAGAGGAGAATCTCTACTTTGGGATTTTTGGAGGATCATCCTAATATTCATTATAGCTCAAGAACAAGTGAGGTAGGAGACTTCATGTATGCCCATTTGGCCGAGATATTCATATGGTATGAAATCGATTTTTCCTTACTCTTATTCTAGTTTTGCATGCATAAGATCTTTAAGTTTTTATGACTAAAACTTTAAACCAAAATACGTGATATTTAAAATATGATTTCCAACAATAAGTACCATTGTTGTTGAATCCGGGTCAAAGGTTATTAGCCAAAATAGTAATTAGACCTCCCATCACGAAGGTCTTGAGTTGGGAGTTTCCTTGCGAAAAGTCGAAGAATCTTGTAAGCATCTCAAGGGGGTTATTGAAATTGTATTGCCTTGTCCCCCGAACATTTAGATAGGACTCTAGAAAGGTCAAATCGAGGAGAGTGCACCTATCTTGCCCAAATCTCCCATTAATGGTGCCGGCAATGAAACGTTCGGTGATCCGAATCACCGGATGTTGGATTGCGAAGGTATAGCATTGTTTTTGGTGAATGAAAACCCTCCCAGAAATAGCCCTCCATATTTGGTCCACATCAAAGTCGGAGGGTTTGTCGGTGTTACTTGTTGGCACAACAAGGCCAAAAATATTTGCAAATTGGTTGAGGGTTAGTCTATGGTCGTGGTTGCACAACCGGAACTCCATACCAATGGATCTTTGCGTGTTCGAAACAATGCGAAGGCTACTCAAAAATTCCAAGGTAAGGCTAAGGTATGTTTCTTCATGGGCATGCAATAACTTTCCAATCCCCAACCCATCAAAGAACATTTCGGTATGTTACCTTATACCTAGGGTTTCTAACACTTTAGTGTCAATGAATTGAGTCGGTTCGTAATGCTTACCTAGCAAATTGACGAATTTATTGCGGTGCTTGTCGGATGTGAAGAGTACTTCCGGAAAGTACTCAAGTTGTTCCACCCCTCCTATCATCGCGGGGCGGAAGTTTCTTGGCGGCATTCTTTCTTGACCGGAAGAAGAAGATGAGCCCTTGCGTTTCATGGTGGCAAATTCAATGAGCTTCTTGGCTTTTCCCTTGAGATTCATCATTTTATATTCGGGAAAGTTAGGGTTTGGTTGATTTTTGTTGTGATGGGAGTGTTTGGAGATGAAGATGTGTGGATTAGGTTTAGATAAGGTGAGGAAATGAGGGATGGTGGGGGTGTTTTTATAGAAAAGTAGTGTTGGACGAGCGGCTGAGGGTCGGGCTCGAGCGGGTTTTGCGAGGTAAGAGCAGGAATCCGAGCGTCTTTAGTGTCAGGACGAGCGTCTTTCTGCAGGGGTCCGAGCGTCTTGTGGAGAATCCGAGCGAGAATCCGCTCGGATTCTCTTCCAGTGATTATGCCTCATCTGTTGTGGGCTTAGGACGAGCATATCAAGGTTGAGACGAGCGGCTGAGTTAGGACGAGCGTCTTCTACAGAATCCGCTCGGATTCTAATCCAGTGCAAAATTTTCTTCAAGATGCTTCATAGGACGAGCGTCTTTCTGCTAATACGAGCGTCTGTTCCTGGACGAGCGTCTTGTCCTATAATCCGCTCGGATTTCAAGTCAGCGCCAAACAGTACCCACAAGGAGGCTGAGGACGAGCGTCCTGCCCTTGGGACGAGCGTCCCATGATGCTTTTCATACTTTTCATACTTTTCATTCTTTTCTTTCCAAGATCATACCCTTGCACCGTTTTGTTATTCCTCCTTATCTTTTTCTGAAATTTTGCTCAGTAAGAATGTAAGAAAACTCTCTTTCACTACTCTCATGGAAGAAATTGTAAATTAAAGTGCGAAAATATACTATATTATACAAGGCAAAGGTTCGAGAAATATCTTACAAATGGTGGTTTAAGATAGGACTCCACAAAACTATTTCAAATTGTAGAAATTCTTTGTTCATAGAGCTCAAGGCTCTTAGAAGAAGATCAAAAGCTTGTGAACAAACTCCAAATAAGCATAAGTATGGGTTGCTCCATTTGAGCATGAAATTTGGCCAAGGAAGTTTGTCGTAAATTCTTTCTTTCATCTTGTCCTTGGCACTAGAGCTTTCCCGATGCTTCAAACCAATAAGCCCATGATTCTTGTCAACACATGGTGTGAAGTATGGTTCATGTTCGTCCGGAGACTTCCACTTACCACCTTCTTCTTCAATTTTTGTGATGATGATAGCATTTGAAATTTTCAATCCTTCAAGAGTAGAAGGAATTCTCATAACATTGATGACCGGATACATTAGGGGTTGATGTTGTGGGTGCCAAATTTCCACAAGCAAGTTCATTTGCAAGTTTGTTCTTGAGCTTTTCCACCAAGTACTCTTTGTATGATGCTTTGACTTTTTGAAGAAGGTTCACCATATCATCTCCAACCATCATTGGCTCCATGGTGGGTGCTAAAAAGTATTCATGGTCAATAGGAAGGAGACATTCATCTTCCTCACGGAAGCATACCTCAAACTTCTCAAGGATAGGCTCCTCAAGCAAGGTGATATCACAAGTCCATTCTTCTCCCCTATTCCAAAGGTCTTTGTAAGACACGTATTCTTCATAAGCCTCTTTTATGGTCTTGTCATCATTACTATCTTAATATGAATCATAATTGGGAGCTTCACTCCTCAACAATTCTTCCTCCACCATCTCAATGTTCACATCAAAAGTCACACCCTCATACTCACAAAGGCTAAGAGTATTTGGCTTACTCAACCTCATATCTTCCTCATCAAAAACCACACTTTCATACTCATAAGAGCTCAAAGAGATTGGCTCTTCCCACTTCTCATCTTCCATATCAAAGGTCACTACTTCAAATTCACATTCATGAGCAATGTTTAAGGATCGGTGGGGAGTGGTTTCTTGGGTTGCCATTATTTGCGCAATTTGAATCTCCAACTCCTCTCCTTGGGTAACAATGCCTTGAAGAACATTGTCCCTCTTTTGACTTTCCTCTAGCATTTGTTTGAAGAAGTTTTGTTGATCTCCCATCATTTGGAGAATCATATCTTGAATCTCAAAGTTGGGATCATCTTTTTGTTGCCGGTGGGTGTGAAAGTGCTCATATTGCGGCATTTCGATTTGGTTGTAAAGTAAGTTTTGGGTGGGTGGTTGTTGTGGATAATGGATGTGGTGATTTCGGAGGGAAAAGTTGGGGTAGTAGTTAGGATTTTCATTGTATAAATAATAAGGTAGGTTTGTGTTGACTTGCTCCTCAAACTCCCCATACCCATAGTCATACTCAAAAGATCCACCACATACTCCACATGTCAAGTCTTGAGCCATCATTATAGGCAAGATAAAGATACAACTACAAACAGGGAAACTACAAGAAAACGGTAAAATGAACCTTGAGGAACAAGTTCCTCAAGATTAAAGCACAATTAAAAATAGACAAACAAGTAAGAACTTAATCACATAACACCGTCCCCGGCAACGGTGCCATTTTGATGAGAGTGTCGTTGGGGCTCTCAATCAAACACATTTATATTCTCAACAAACAACTAGTTTGTGGTTAAGTCGAGGTCGATCCATGGGACGGTGTGTTTTTGGTTCTAAGTCTATCTATCTCAATTTATGCTAGTGTCACAATTGATGGGGTTTGTAGTTGTGTTCTAGACTAATAGAAGTAATAAAGTAAAAAGAGGTGTAAACAAGTATTAAAGAGTACTAGGATGTCATGGGGTCATAGAAGATTCATGGTAGTTGATCATACAAACATGTTTACAAAGTTACAAGCAATTAATGTTGTGGAAGAACCGAGTTGGTTTATGTCTTACGGTTCATAGGAAGAGTTGGGTCCGGTGCCGAATCGATTAGATTGTACAACACCTACAAGTCGACTTACTTTCTTCCTATTCAACTTCTATGCATGGTCTAACAAGACTCGAGTTGGTTTATGTCTTACAAATCTTGTTTAATAAATAAGAGATGGGTAAAATGCAAGGATTCATAGGCTTAGCATTTCATCAAACATAACATGTGCATAGGTTGACATCACAACAAGCAATCAAATTAATTATGGAAACATATTGGATTAAGCATGATTATTCCCCATGTTTACTTCCCTTAATTACCCAATAATCCTAGTTAAGGAAACTACTCACCCATTATCATGGGAAACATGTCATTAATAGTGTCAATCATCACAACAAGTGTAAACATGATAAGAGCTTTAAGGAAATAAACAATAAAGAGTAAAGAGTAAAAGAATTATACCAAACTTGAGATGATCCAAATAATAAAGCAAGAATAAAAGAAGAGAACTTGATTGATTGATGAAGGGTTGTCAATCTTCCAATAATAACCCAATAGTCTTCAATTACCCAAAAGTAAGGAATTTGAACAATAATTAAGGAAAGATTAATGTGTAATTTTGTGGAATGGTTGAGATTAATCTATTCTAATCTACTCCTAATCTAATCTAAGAGAACTTGATTTAATCTAAGGAAACTTGATTCTAAGAGGGGTTTTTAATCTAAGTAGTACAATGGGGTATTTATACTAAAGATTAGGTACAAGAATTAGGGTTACTAAGGGCTTAAATGACGATTAAGACCCTTAAGAAAAGTTGAGGAAATGCTCCTCTCGAAGGAAGATCCCAGTCTCCTTTTTGCTAGTCTTTCATAAATATGCGCATCCCGAGTGGAACAAGGAAGAGACGTGTTGTACTGTGCAGGAATCCGAGCGGCCAAGGGGTCGGGACGAGCGGATTGTAAGAGTTGGACGAGCGGACTGGAGGGTTGGACACTCGGATTGTGGAGATGTTGGACGAGGGGATTGGCTGGAGGGACGCTCGGATTATGGAGGTTGGACACGCGTCTCGATGCTGCGACGGCCGGATTCTAGTTCAGCAAGCTTTTTCTTCTTTTCTTCTTTTCTTCTTCCAACAACCTCAAGGATCTTGTCAGAGATGCAAGGATCGTCTTCATCATTGCCCATTATTTACAAAGGCCTTCTAGTCTTGTCTTCACTTTGATGCTTGGTCATTAGATTCGATCAATTTAATTCCATTTTGCCATTAAAATGCAAGGTTTGCACTCCTCTCCTACCAAGGAAACAAAACCTCAAAGAATATGTAAAACAAAGGACTAAAGATAGTAAATGACCCAATTATGCACTAAAAAGCATAGGAACGAGGCTAATTCGGGGACTAAATATGCTCAAATATTGGTCACATCAGGTTTTGGTGAGGTGATTTCATGTTCTTTGTTGGCGGGTCCATGGATGTGGGAACCGTCGGATGACTTCTCGTTTTCAACAGCTATTGATTGGTGAACCAAGGGTTGGTTTCCTTGATGGTCAGGTTCATTTTCGGTACTACCAAACCTCTTCTCCAAATTAGTCATCCGAGTGTTCAAGTCATCGATGGCAACTTGCAACTTTGAGAATACGTTGTTGATAGAGACAGAGAGCATCATTATAGCGCTTTGTATGCCATCCTAATCAATTGCATGAATTTTCTCATTGTCAGGAGAGATGAGATGAGAGTAGTTTAGGGAAGATTCCCGACTGTGTCCAATAGGGTTTTCTGGAGGGTTGTTTTTGTTGTTGGCAAGTAGCCGGCTTTCAAGGAGCTTAACCCTTTGCTTAATATCAGAAGAGGGAAAATTCCCGGTTATCATTTTGTCCTCAACTTGGGAGAGACGAGTGCTCAAGTTTTCCACGGTAGCTAGGAGTCGATGGACCATGTTGTTGGTTTCGGCAGAAGTCATCGCAGATGAAGGTTGATCAGCTTCTTGAGTTTCTGGTTGGCGATTGATGGCACCCAAAGGCTTCCGATTTGACATAACGATAGGCGTTATAAACAAAGGCAAGTACGACATATATTTATAAAAGGTAGTTATGTCATGAAGACGTGACAATGTGACTAGGTTATTAGTTCATTAAATATCGTGAATAACCTCTTGTGTTTGAACCCTTGGTGCATGACTTTGAACTTAGACTCGAGTGGCAACTTTGGCATAGTGATGCCTAGACAGACGACTTCTGACTCAGTTTGGATGTGCGTTACTGGCGTGACGCCGTTGGACAAGACATGTACACAAACATGACCTTTGACCCGTAATTTAGGCGAAAGATGGGTTTAATACCCGAGAGGTTTTGACAATCCTAACGCCATAATTGGAGATGTCTCGACGATTAGGCGACACGACCTAGACCAAAAGGTAGGTACTAACTTCGGCAGACACTCGATGTTATCTGGACGACTTGACTTAAAATCGATTGGACTCTAATCGACTCGAGGCTGAATCAGAAAGGTGGACTGAAATTTTCAAAAGGATTCATTTGTCGCTTTATGGACGGCTTCCGAAAAATAGGGATCTTCAAAAGGTCGGCCAGCTGAAAGGGTTGTCTTAGGTTTGTTTTCAAAAGACGGGTTGAGTTGAAATTGCGACGACTCAGAAAACAATGTATTGTTCCCAAAGACGGTTTTTGAAATTCCGAATCACGGATTTGAAAATCGAGAATCGAAGAATTTGGAATCATCATCACAATGGCCATGAAAACAGTTAAATTTGTTTTCAAAGAAATTGAAATTGAAGTGAAAATTTGAAAACGGTTACATTTGTTTTCAAAGATTTGATTTCGGATTGAAATTTGAAAACGGTTAAATTTGTTTTGAAAGGTTTGATTTGAAATTTGAAAACGGTTAAATTTGTTTTCAAAGGGTTTGAAGTTGGATTTGAAATTCGAAAACGGTTAGATTTGTTTTCAAAGATTTGATTTTAATTTAAAATTTGAAAACGGTTAAATTTGTTTTCTAAGATTTGATTTTGAATTGAAATTTGAAAACTTTTAAATTGTTTTCAAAGATTTGAAATTGGAAATTATGGGGATTGAATTCGTCATTAACACGGGTTAGAAAACCGTTTTAACCTTTAAAAGACGGTATGCAAATCGAAAAGTGTGAGAATTGAAATCGTCATTACGACGGGTTAGAAAAGCCAAATTTGATTTTGAAAACGAGATTTGAATTTTCGGAAGTAGCACGGGTTGAAATCGTCATTACGACAGTTTGAAAAATGTTTTTTTTTTAAATTGATTTCGAATTTTGAAAATTCGAGGGTAGAATTCTTCATTACGACGGCGTAAAAGGGTGCTTTGAGAATGCAACGGTCGGCGAGAGACCGAGGCTTGAAACGGCCATTATAACGGCGCAAAAAGGTGTTTTTGAAAGTTTGAAAATGACACGGAAGGAGTTATGATCACATAGTACCTAAGCACTCATAGTTCATTATATTATGCATAATGCTGACACGGGTTTTGGCTTAATAAGGGTGGTTACACACCAAGCGATCAAACCCCGATTTGCGAGAGGGATACCAATCCAAACAAAATGTGTATGGAGGGTGCCTAGCCTCGTGCTTGAAGGTGATGAAAGCTCTTTGACGAAACAGAAATGTGTAACGTCAACGGTATGCTTGACTCAATCGGGATTCGAAACGCGGGGATGAGAAAACTCACGCCGACGAGACGAGCCAATTGGTCGATAAAGGTTAGGTTGTGGGCCCGAACATGGAACCCGACTATGACCGTAATATCAATTAATGCACTTTAACCACGACCTCATTTGAGTTTCACCTCTAAGGATCACAAAGACACAAGTGTCCTAGTTCTTCCCAGCGGAGTCGCCAAATCTGTGCACATGGGCCACAGGCCGGTCTGTGGATTTTGGGCAAACTACCGATCTGCGGTCATGAGCCACCTGCACGCCAAGCCAATCTGTGGACATGCAGTGGTCTAGAAAGCCACGCTCGGCGGCATAAAAATGCTTTCGACCGGCTCGTTTTAGATCAGTCGGTTTCATCTCGATAAGGGTCTCGAAACGATTAGAGATGTTCGGAGTCGCCACCAAGCATTTGTGGGATGCTTGGAACCCATTCGAAATCCACTTTATACCTCGGTCAAATGAAGCACAAAGCAGTGTTTGACATAGGTACTAAAGATAAGGACTCGTCCCCCTTTTAGCATTATATGCCTAAAATGACTCTCGTACGCCCTGGATAAGGCCAACCACTATCCAAAGCTTCTAAGTAAGGGGTGGGGGTACGTATTAGGAAGCCCTTTAATCGGACACCCAATCCCGCTCGCGTTAGCGGCCTCTACTGATCGATCGTTGTTGTTTAAGTGCAAAAGTTGATAAAACGGTGAATGTATGAATTCCCATCCAAAAGTGTTAACCTAACATGTGAGCTTTCTAATTCGGTTTGTTAATTCAAATATCAATCATAAGATGTCAAGTTGGATTTAGATTGCTTTACATGTGAAAACGGAAATTAAACATCCATTTACCAAATTCGAGTTATGATGCTTAACACGATCCATTATTGAAAAAGGGTGTCAAATGACAAAGTGTAAAAAAAATGTAAACTTGTCAATTTGATCCGTCACGTATTCGGATAAACCGTAATCGAGATCTTCCTAAAAAAGTACCAAAATAGGACATAACAGTGCCAGGCAGCCCTGTTAAGGCGCGAGCCTATTGGCGAGATAAAGGGCTCTGCCCTGGTTTTGAAAGATGGAAACAGACGGCCGCTTGGGGCGTGAGCCATGAGCCGACCTAAGGAGGCCGTCTCTTGGTTCTTGAAAAGGTTATTTAAAACCGTATTTATCCTGAAAGATTTTCAAATGTTGTTTACATGACTCGGAATGATTACTATTGTATTAGTAACATTCATTGTCGGATTTGCATGTTTGAAAAGCATATTTTACAAATAAAAATGTAAAATGTAAAATGTGAACTAAATATATTAAGTTCATTTATTTGTAATTAGTCGATATTTATCACCGTACTCGGATTAAACCGACATGGTATAAAGAACCAAGGATGATTATGAATCATGACTAATATGTTTGCAAATGTAAATAAATGAGAAAAATGGTAAATAAAAGAAAAGGGTGTTTAAATACCCATTAAAATGTAATTAACCAAATAAAATCACCGGGTCACGGATTAAACCGTCATGGTATACGGAACCAAGGGTGATTATAATTTATGGCTAAAAAGTTTGTCATAAAAACGATTTGAAATATTTGAAATGGTAAAAACCGATTGCAAATAAGAGATGAAATAAAGAGGAAAGACGAGAACAAACACGGATGAGTCTGACCTGGACACCTACAAGAGGCGCGAGCCTCCCTGCATAGCAAGGAGCTCCTATCTCAGGCCAAAACTCGGTTTTGGCTCGTCTAACCTATATTTGAATTGTGTTATGCATTGTTCATGCATATAAACTCGTAAAAGCAGTAAAGACATGAATTAAAGTGAGATATTTACACCCTCAAACTTACGTATTTTGATGTTTGCGAAGTAGACGACTTTAGAGACGGTTTTCTCGTTGTGACTAATCGCGATCAAAGAAGTTTAAAAGAATGCCTTAAAAAAGGATTTTGTTTTGAAAATGAGTTGAAAATATGTTAATTAAAACATGTCGATTCATGAATTGAGTTGGTCAAATGGGTCGGTCAATTTCCCGGCGACGGTACCAAACAAAATGTGTAAGGCTTGTGTGTACGATCGGTAGGTCGCAAACACGTGTCGATTTTGTGACTTAGGAAGTCGAGTATAGAAGTTTAAGGGAGATGTGAGGGGACGGACTCTAGCGTGGTGTTTATGGTGTGTGAAGGGTGGTATTTATAGAGAAATGGGGGTGGTAGCAAGTCGGTTATGTTTGCTTGCTGGCCAAGGGCATGCCTAAAGAGGCGCGAGCTACCTTGAGATACAAGTGGGTGTATTGTCCCTTTCAATTTGGACGTGGCCTTTGCTCTATCCATTGTTTGGTTTGTGGCATTCACATAAGATGTCGTGTAATAATATGGACATCTAATAAGATGATTTTGGTGTTACTTGAGATAGGTGTTTTGTGTGCTTGACTTGGGTTTGACCCGTGTGAGTCGGGATTTGAATTTCGAGTCGGTTTTTGGCCCGGTGTCGGTTTTGACTCTAATTACGGTCATTTTAATGGAAATGACATGATAAAGACATTCATGGCATTATTTTCGACATTCGAAATTTCGGTTGATTCAGGTTGACTCGAGTTGCGGGTTTCTAAGTCAGTTTTTGGTCCGAAGACGGTTTTAACTCTAAATAGTGTTATTTTAATGCAAATGAAGTTAGAAAACTTTTGAAATCATTTTTCATATTCGAGTAGTGCATTAAACCGTCTCATGTATAGCCAATCCACACACGCATATCAAAAACACGTTACAGTCCGATCATCATCGGGTGATTTTTGGAAGGTGCAGATACTGGGTATCTGTTGGAGTAGTGTCCTCCACAATAAGTGCGTTTACATAATAAATCTTGTAAAAGGAATATCAGGGATTTATTTTTTTTATTGTTAGCTGGTCATCGTTAATCGGTAATGATTGGCTGACTAGAGTTTGACATTACTGTCGTGTGACGGCGGTGATCAGCTGATCCCTTTAGGTCACACCTATAGGATAACGCCCAAATAGAATAAATTAATTATTTGTATGAGATACGAGATAATTAATTCCTTGTATTACTTGACTTTTAATTAGTCACGTAAAAGTATTATTTGATGACAAGTTACGAACTCGGGACAAGGAGATTTATTATTTAATTATGGGATATTTAAATAATAAATAATTAGAATTTATTAATTAATTGTTAATTAATTAATTTTATACGATATGTGTTTTTGTTTTGAAATGGAATTAATTAGCTATTTAATTTTTACAAGAGGTTGTAAAATTAGCTAAGTGGGATAATATTGACACATTGTATGTTGATAAAATGATCTTATGATTACTTAATGGTTAAGTAGTTATTGGTAGTTAATTTGTATTATTTAAGTGTTAAATAATTAAATTAATATTTAATTATGTAAGATAATTAAATATAAGACTTATAAGCTGATGGGGCATATTCTGCACCCGCTGACCGAGTCAACATATTGAGCAAGGTCAAAGATATCCACAGCAAGTCAACGTATTAGACAGCCTAACCGACGCAGCCTGTCGGCCTGGTACTTGGGTCTTGGCTGGACAACTAGCCAGCCGGGAGGCATATCCGCGTACTCACATCCAGTCCCCTCGGCATGGAGTCAACCAGGCCAGTCGGCCTGCCATGGGCCCCTCGGCCGAGGGTAGAACAGTCTTTCCACCTGCTAGCCACTTGGCCACTTGGCCACTACGTGACAGAAGGTGAAAGTCTATAAATACTCCTCAATCCTCATTGAGAAAACGATCCACAATTCATCTTAAAACTCACTATTAATCTGGTATAAACTCCCTTATCTCTCTACAATATACTTTGCCAAGTAACACACAACTTAATCTCTTTAAGTTTACTGACTTGAGCGTCGGAGTGAGTACGCTCGGTACCAAGCCGAGCCCTCAGTTTGTTCATCTTAAACAGGAAAGAGCGAAAGGAAGAGACAAGCAAAGACATCATTCCACAAGCTTACGTGGTCACAAATCCTGCTCCGGAATTACACCCGGAACAATTGGCGCCGGGAGTGCTTTCTCAATCTCGGTCTGAAGATTGAAGACCTGAGCCCCTGTACCAACCCGCTATATAGCTTCTCCGGGGCCAGCCTAGTACCCCTGGGGTCAATCAGACTGCCGGTGATGTTTGGCCAAGCCGATGCGGCCAAGAATGTTTTATCCGAGTTCGTGGTCATTGATGGTTCGTCTGCCTACAATGTTCTCATAGGCCGAGTCACTTGGAGCGAGGCCGATGCAGTGATGTCCATCCGGGCCCTGACATTGATTTATGTCTCGGACCGGGGGGAAGCGCAAAAGCTCGTCTCAAAGGACGAAAGAGATGAAATTGTCAATGTCCAAGTATCTGCCAGAGGGTGCAACATGCAATCCCTCAAAGTGGCGAAAAAATCAGAGAAAGGGAAGAGCCCATCCTTACAACAGGAGGGTGATCCGATGAGCACCAACAACGTCGGCATGGTCGAAGGAGCCCAGACCGAGGAAGTGGAAATTGACCCAGGGCACACCGTAACTGTCGGTGTCGGCCTGGAACCAAAATTCAGAGCCGATCTCCTAGACCTGCTGAGGAAGAACAAAGACGTCTTCGCATACTCAGCCACCGAGATGCCAGGCGTGAGCCGGGAGGTGATCGTTCACAACCTGAACGTACTCTCCACCGCTCGCCCAGTCAAGCAGAAGATGAGGAACTCCTCGGCCGAAAAGGATGAGGCCAACAAGGCCGAGGTAGACAAACTATTAGAGGCGGGCTTTATCATGCCTTGTACTTACCCTGAGTGGCTAGCAAATGTTGTAATGGTGAAGAAGTCATCAGGGGGGTGGAGGATGTGTGTTGATTTTACAAATCTTAATAAAGCATGCCCTAAAGATTGCTATCCCTTGCCTCGAATAGATAGTTTAATTGACGCAACGGCAGAGCTACACTATCTTGAGCCTCGCTGACGCCTTCTCGGGGATACCATCGGTATTCATGGCCGAGGAAGACATGCCTAAGTGCGCATTCATCACCATACACGGCACATACATGTATAAAATGATGTCGTTCGGTTTGAAAAACGCTGGCGCAACTTACACTAGGCTGGTGGACAAAGTGTTTCAAGATAAAAAAGGGCGAAACATCGAGGCTTACGTCGATGATGCTATTGTAAAAAGCAAGTCCGACAAAAGAGCACTTGGCGATTTGAGCGAAACATTTTGTTCACTAAGGAAATATAAGATGAAGCTTAACCCAATGAAATGCAACTTCGGTGTATGGGCGTGAGTTCCTCGGCGTACTTGTCAGCGCCAGGGGAATTGATGTCAATCCAGAGAAGATCAAAGCAATATTAGACCTGCCGGAGCCGAGGAATCGAAAAGAGGTTATGATGCTGACCGGGAGGATGGCGGCTCTCGCCCGCTTCATCTCTCGGTCGGCCGACAAGAGCACCCCATTCTTTAAAGTGTTGAAGGGGAATAAAGACTTTTGCTGGGGGGAGGAACAGAGTTCGGCTTTCTGATGTGAACATTATTTGCGCACATTTAGTCCCCTAATTGAGCCTATTTTGCATACTATTATAGCATTCTTTGGCCATTTTATCCGTCAAAACCTTCCTATTTGCTTTTCTATCGCATTTCATATGTTTTGTAGAAAAGGAGATAATAAGGCGGAAATTCCCGTCTTTCGTGCATATTTGGAAGCTACTTGACGATACTAGATGGACTAGTATGAAGAGGAAGCAAAGACTAAAGACCAATCCCGCAAGAATAAAATAGGAATGAGCAAAAGGGAAGAAAAGAAGGAGAATCATTGCTGAAGAACAATCCGAGCGGATTGTCTCCAATCCGCCCGTCTCCACACTACACAATCCGAGCGTCTTGCTTTGAATCCGCTCGGATTGCCCCGCCAGAATCCGACCGGATTGTCCGTAATCCGCTCGTCTTCTTCTCCCAGAATCCGCCCGTCCCGACCACAATACGCACGGATTCCTGCACAGCACAATTTCGTCTTCTCCAAGCTACAAAGAAAGAAGCCCTTCCCTCGAAAAATACCGGCTCCTCCTTGCTCGATCTCAAAAGTGTAATTACTAGTTTAGCCCTTAGTTAACCCTAATACATCCACCTAATTTCTACTATAAATATCCCATTTTGCAAATTAATCAAGTGTGTGGTTTTTAGGAGGAATTTCTCTTAGATTAGATTAGGAGTAGATTAGAATAGATTACTCTTTAATCTTTCCACAAATTACACATTAATCTCTCCTTAATTATTGTTCAAGTTTATTATTCAAGTTTATTATTGGGTAATTGAAGATTATTGGGTTATTATTGGGAGATTGACAACCTTCCATCAATCATCAAGTTTCTTCTATTATTCTTTGCATTATTATTTGGATCACCTCAAGTTTGGTATAATTCCTTTACTCTTTAATCTTTATTGTTCATTTCTTCATTCTATTATCATGTTTATACTTGTCGTGATGATTGACACCATTAATGACATGTTTCCCATGATGATGAGTGAGTAGTTACTTAGCTAGGATTAGTGGGTAATTAAGGGAAACTAACATGGGATTGATTCATGCTTAATCTAATATGTTCACAATCAAATTGCTTGCTTGTTGTGATGTCAACTTTATGCACATGTTATGTTTGATAAAATGCTAAGCCTATGAATCCTTGCATTTTTACCATCTCTTATCTACTCAACTTGACTTGTAAGATATAACCCAACTCGAGTCTTGTTAGACCATGCATAGAAGTTGATTAGGAGGAAAGTAAGTCGACTTGTAGGTGTTGTACAATCTAATCGATTCGGCTCCGGGACCCAACTCTTCCTAAGAACCGTAAGATATAACCCAACTCGGTTCCTCCACAACATTAATTGCTTGCAACCTTGTAAACATGTTTGTATGATCAACACCATAAATCCCCCATGACCCCATGATATCCTAGCACTTTTAATCATTTGTTTACATCCTTCCTTTTATTGCTTGTTTACTATATTTCTTTTATTAGTTTAGACACAACTACAAACCCAACCAAATCGTGACACTAGCATAAATTAAGATAGATAGACTTAGAACCTAAAGCACACCGTCCCATGGATCGACCTCGACTTACCGCTAACTAGTTGTATGTTGAGTATTATAAATGTGTTTGATTGGATGAGTGACGACATCAACCGGATCAAAATGGCGCCGTTGCCGGGGACGGTGCTATGTGATTAAGTTCTTACTTGTTTGTCTATTTTGATTTTGCTTTCACCTTGAGGGACTTGTTCCTCAAGGATTGTTCTTACCGTTTTTGTTTAGTTTCCATGTTTGTAGTTGTATCTTTATCTTGACCATGATGATGCAAGACTTGACATATGGAGTATGTGGTGGATCTTTTAAGTATGACTATGGGTATGGGGAGTTTGAGGAGCAAGTCAACACAAACCTACCTTATTATTTGTACAACGAAAATCCTAACCACTACCCCAATTTTTCCCACCAAAATTACCACACCCAATATCAACAACAACCACCCACCCGATACCCATTTCACAATGAACTTCAATTACCACAATACAACCACTTTCACACATACCCACAACAAAAAGATGAACCCATTCAAAACATGATTCTCCAAATGATGGGAGATCAACAAAACTTCTTCAACCAAATGCTAGAAGAGAGCCGAAAAGAAGATGATGTTCTTAAAGACATTGTTATCCAAAGAGAGGAGTTGAGGATTCAAATTGCCCAATTAAAAGAATTCCAAGCAAACACTCACCACCGTTCTTTGGATATTGAGCATAAATGCGAGTTTGAAGTAGTGACATTTGACATGGAAGATGAAAAGTGGGAGGAGCCAAGTCCCTTGAGCTCTTGTGACTATGAGAGTGTTGTATTCGATGAGGAAGACATGAGGTTGAGTAAGTCAAACACTCTTAACCTTTGTGAGTATGAGTCTTTTGATGTGAATATTGAGGTGTTGAAAAAAGAGTTACATGGAGACCACATTTATGATTCACGTGAGGATAGCAACAATGATGATGAGCCTAGAGGAGGGATTCATAAAATCACCTTGCTTGAGGAGCCTATCCTTGAGGCATTTGAGATACCCTATCATGAAGAAGAACGTCCTTCCTTTATCCTTCATGAAGACCACTTGGCACCTATCTTGGAGCCAATGATCATTGAAGAGGATATGTTAGACCTTCTTCAAAAGGCCAAAGTTTCTTACAAGAGCTATTTGGTAAAAAAGCTTAAAGAGAAAATTGCTCGTGAGGCTACTTGTGAAGATTTGGCACCCATAATTTCAACTCCTATGGTATCCGA
This sequence comes from Silene latifolia, assembly GCF_048544455.1. Taxonomy (NCBI): domain Eukaryota; kingdom Viridiplantae; phylum Streptophyta; class Magnoliopsida; order Caryophyllales; family Caryophyllaceae; genus Silene; species Silene latifolia. The sequence goes on along the minus strand of NC_133537.1, from coordinate 99,720,464 downwards.
TCATCAAAGTCATGAAAATTCTCCTTCTACTCATGAAGGATTGATAAATTCAAATGTTATCGTCATCACCAAAATTGAAGAAGAAGTTGGTAAGTGGAAGTCCACGGATGAAAATGAACCACACTTCATGCTTAGTTTTAACAAGAATCATGGGTGTATATATTTGAAGCATCGGGAAAGCTCTAACGCTAAGGAGAAGCCAAGAAAAATAACTTTCTACAAGCTTCCTTGGCCAAATTTCATATTCAAATTGAGCAACCCATACTTGTGCTTGTTTGGAGCTTGTTCACAAGCTTTTGATCTTTTATTAAGAGCTTTGAGCTCTATGGATAAGAGTCTCTACAAATTGAACTAGTTTGGTGGAGTCCTACCTCAAAACCACCATTTGTAAGATATTTCTTGAACCCCTTTACTTTGTATAATATTGTACATTTACATTTGCATTTAATTTCTTGCATGAGAGAGAAGAGAGAGAGAGTCATCTTACATGTTTCATGAGCAAATTTCAGAAAAAGATAAGGAAAAAGAGAAAATCAGTGAAAAGGGGTATGTTGTTTCGTGAAAAAAAAGAAAGAAGAAAGACGCCCGGATTCTAGCAAATCCGCCCGTCCAGGGCCCACGGGAAAGCAAAAATTGAAACTGAAGGAGAATCCGTGCGGGTTCCAGGAAATCCGCCCGTCCCAGACAATCCGTCCGTCTTCTCCACGGGACGCCCGTCCCGTGTGTCGTCCAGAAGCGAGATTTTGAACTGTGTCAAAATCCGTGCGGATTATCGAGAATCCGCCCGTCCAGATCAAGCTGTGCGTCCAGAACAAAATCCGCCCGTCTTTTCCCTGCTTCTCAGCCAAAGAATTTCTCTGTTCTAGAATCCGTGCGGATTCTACCAAAGACGCCCGTCTTCTTTCCCCGAAATCCGGCCGTCTCGACGAAATCCGCTCGGATTGTCTTTGTTCCCTCGGATAAAACGGGTTCGATCCAATCTTATCCGTTCGGATTCCCTACTTCTTCTATATAATCACCCCCCTTCTCCCTCATTTCCTCACCTTACCAAACCCTAAAACACTCATCTCAACCCTCAAAATCATCCTCCAATCCTCAAAAACACCCCCATCACCAACATTCAAATGGCACCATTGACAAACACCAAAGGAAAGGCCAAGAAATTGGTTGAATCATTCGGGAAGAAGCGCAAGGGATCAACCTCTTCAACACCACGAGAGGTAGTACTACCAAGGAACACCCGACCCTTAATGAGGGGAGGCATTGAATAACTCAACAACTTCCAAGAAGTGATCTTCCTATCCGACGACCACCGCGAAAAATTCGTCGAGCTTCTAGGTAAGAAGTACGAACCTACTCAATTTGTTGATACTAGGGTGTTGGAAATCCTTAAGATAAGGTACACTACCGAGATGTTCTTTAATGGCCTTGGCATTGGGAGCTTTTTCCATGCCCATGAAGAGACTTACCTTAGTCTCACCCTTGAATTCTTGAGTAGCCTTCGCATTGTGGCGGATACCCACAACAATGTAGGCATGGAGTTTAGGTTATGCAACCTAGACCATGTTCTTTCTCTTGAGGAATTTGCCTATGTTTTCGGTCTTGAAGTACCCACCGACTATACCTTTAAAAGCCCGATAATTTTAATGTGGACTTTCTTTGGAAAGCTATCTCCGGGAGGGACTTTACCCATATAAAGCGTTGCTATACATTTGCTATCCAACATCCGGTGATTCGATTCACCGAACGCTTTGTAGCCGGTTGCATCAATGGGAGGTACGAGCAAGATCGGTGTACTCTCATTGACTTAACTTTTCTTGAGTCTTATTTGAATGTTCGAGCGGTGAGGCGTTATAACTTCAACACGCCACTTGAGATACTTACTAGGTTCCATGATTTTGCTCAAGGGACCACCCAACTCAAAACCTTTGTGATGGGAGGTCTAATTACAATTTTGGCCAAACACCTTTGTCCCGGGTTCAATGCCCGAGGAACCTATATTCCTCTTGAGGGGAGGAATTTGATTGATGAGCACACCATCTTCCACAGTCACCGATGGTGCAACTACACTCGAGATGGGAGTGTGGAGTGGCACACCAAGGGATGTACTTCAATGGTCCTTGAGGGATGGAAGATACCGGGCATTGACCCAAGATTGAGTCCATACTCTCCTCCACCAACCTACCTCCTCGAAATCCAAATTCTTGACAATCCCCCTCAAAGGGAAGAGCCACACCGTCAACCACCTCGTGGAGGGCCGGGAGCACCTATTCGCCCACCTTCCTACGTACCCATCCCGCCATACCCTACTCCTTATACCGAATTCCAACCGGAAATCCCCAACACCCCGGGTATTAATGATTTGATCGCACTCATGAATAAAGTGGACCTTGGGGTGCATAAAGGAAGGTTAGACAACTACTTGGCCCTCTACCCCCAATACTATAACATGGCTCAACAAGGGTATGTTGACCCTAATGGCCCTTTACCCTCTTGGGCACAACCGGAGCTCTTGTTCCCAAATTATTGGGACCAAGTTTGGGGTCGAGGAGACGGAGGGCAATCTAGCCAAGGTGGAGGGTACTCGGGTCAAGGAGGAGGATTTGACCAAGGAGGATATTGGGGCCAAGCACCCGGATATGATCAAGCCGGAAGCTCTCATGGTTATGGCTATGATCAAAATGAGGATGACGAGTGAAAGAGGCCTACTTCACCACTTCCATTTGTATGATACCCATCTCTCCCTCTCTCTCTTTTGTATATACATTGCATTTAGTGTAGCTTTTGCATGCATTTGTATTATATATTTCATATTGCATTTGCATTAGTTAGTTCATGTAGTATAGTTTGCATTATAATATATCTAACATGATTCATGTAGTTAGTTGCATATAGACTAGAATTCATGCATAGTTACTAATGGCCAAACTTATTCTTTTCTACACTAGAAATAGTGTTTAAATCGGTTTGGGGAGGTTTGATCATAAGTGACCATAGTTTAAATCATGCATCATATACTATAGTTTAGTTTGCATTCATTTGTTATATATGTCATATAGAGTTGCATTTAGTTGGAGCATGCATTCATTCATTCATATCATATCATTGCATTTGTACTTTATTTCCATAAAATCAAAAAAAAATCAAAAAAAAAAAAACCAAAAACATGTATTTCTTTTGTATTCCTACTCCTACATGTACATTGAGGACAATGTCCAAAATAAAGTGGGGGATGGGAATTTATATTCCAAAAATGCATAAAAATTGAAAAATTTCGAAAAATCACAAAAATATGTCTTTTAATTTCATAAAAAATCAAAAACCATAAAAATTTGAAAAAAAATTTAAAAATCCAAAAACATGTTCATTCCTTTGTAGTATAGTCTTGTATATATTGTGTTTGTTCATCCTTGTTCACATTGATTGACTACGCCACATCCGAGACATGAGGATATTGAAGACCGCATGGTATGATCTTTCCAATCTCCTTTTTCCTCTTTACGTTAATGACTATGTGGCTTTATTTTGATTGATGCGGTAAAAACAATGTGAACTTAGGATTGCATTTGGTTTATATGTCATATTAGTTGGTAGAAGCATTTGCATTAGGATGTATATATGACAGTTGCATCATGGCATGTAGTTGCATGTTAGAAAATTTTGCGAAACCGTCTACTTGGGAAGCTTGACAAGTGTATATAGGCCCTAGTAGATGCTTTTTCTTCTTAAGACTTTGCTTGTTAGAATACTTTTAAAACACCCTAGGATGTGTCATGCTAGTATCCTTTGACCCATGGATTAAGGCCTAATCAAGAGTACCCTGTGGTGTGATAACTCCTTGGCTACCGTTTATTCCAAGGTGACCCTTGAAACCATGCAACCATCATTCATCCATGTTCTACCATATATTTTTGTCATCAAAGGGAATGGGCACAAAAAGAAATCAATTTGAGTTCAATGAAATGAAAAGTGAAAGAAAGTTTGCAAAAATGCATCAAATGAAAAGAGGAGCAAAAATAGACTCCTAAAGCTTCAAAAATAAGGCACCCTCCCTACATATGGGGTGACTTTGAAAATGTTCAAAAAGAAATGCAAAGAAAAGTTGAAAGTTGTCAAGTGTTGAAATGCCAAAAATCAAAAAGAAATGGCAAGAAAGTGTCCTCAAATGTTATATGCCACAAGAAATTGGGGGGAAAAACAACAATGAAAGCAAACTCCCAAAATGAAACTCAAATACTATCGATCCCTTTTCCATCTTATCCACTTTTGTGCATGGTAGAGAGGGGACGACCCTTCTTCTTGTCTAGGCAAGAGGGGGAATTCCGCGATCCTCCAGTGTTTCTAACACCATAGGGAGTCTATTCTTGACAAAAGCATTTAACGATTGAGGACAAAGGTACTCTAGCTTGACACAACTTGGAGGTGATTTATTGGTATCCTTCTAGGCTTAGTAGTTTGAAGAAATTGTATCTATGAAGGAGTGTGTACCCTTGAATTGCTTCCCTTGTGGATAATTTCCGCCACTTAGATGAGGAAAGTGGCTATTCTTTTGTAGATGCATCCATTACTTGTTTTGCGTGCTTTAATGTTTGGATGTATCGCCATTTTGGCAAGCCCCACCTTGCCTTGCAAGAAGGCATCCTACCTCATGGTTGTCTTGTTGTGAGTTGAAGGGGCGGAGTGAGACCCGCTAATTGTCTCATATCGGCTATTTTAGTAGGCTAGTTTAAATAAAGGTCTAGTTTTTGTCACCTCTTTACTCGGGACGAGTAAAGGTTCGGTTTGGGGATATTTGATGTGAACATTATTTGCGCACATTTAGTCCCCTAATTGAGCCTATTTTGCATACTATTATAGCATTCTTTGGCCATTTTATCCGTCAAAACCTTCCTATTTGCTTTTCTATCGCATTTCATATGTTTTGTAGAAAAGGAGATAATAAGGCGGAAATTACCGTCTTTCGTGCATATTTGGAAGCTACTTGACGATACTAGATGGACTAGTATGAAGAGGAAGCAAAGACTAAAGACCAATCCCGCAAGAATAAAATAGGAATGAGCAAAAGGGAAGAAAAGAAGGAGAATCATTGCTGAAGAACAATCCGAGCGGATTGTCTCCAATCCGCCCGTCTCCACACTACACAATCCGAGCGTCTTGCTTTGAATCCGCTCGGATTGCCCCGCCAGAATCCGACCGGATTGTCCGTAATCCGCTCGTCTTCTTCTCCCAGAATCCGCCCGTCCCGACCACAATACGCACGGATTCCTGCACAGCACAATTTCGTCTTCTCCAAGCTACAAAGAAAGAAGCCCTTCCCTCGAAAAATACCGGCTCCTCCTTGCTCGATCTCAAAAGTGTAATTACTACTTTAGCCCTTAGTTAACCCTAATGCATCCACCTAATTTCTACTATAAATATCCCATTTTGCAAATTAATCAAGTGTGTGGTTTTTAGGAGGAAATTCTCTTAGATTAGATTAGGAGTAGATTAGAATAGATTACTCTTTAATCTTTTCACAAATTACACATTAATCTCTCCTTAATTATTGTTCAAGTTTATTTTTCAAGTTTATTATTGGGTAATTGAAGATTATTGGGTTATTATTGGGAGATTGACAACCTTCCATCAATCATCAAGTTTCTTCTATTATTCTTTGCATTATTATTTGGATCACCTCAAGTTTGGTATAATTCCTTTACTCTTTAATCTTTATTGTTCATTTCTTCATTCTATTATCATGTTTATACTTGTCGTGATGATTGACACCATTAATGACATGTTTCCCATGATGATGAGTGAGTAGTTACTTAGCTAGGATTAGTGGGTAATTAAGGGAAACTAACATGGGATTGATTCATGCTTAATCTAATATGTTCACAATCAAATTGCTTGCTTGTTGTGATGTCAACTTTATGCACATGTTATGTTTGATGAAATGCTAAGCCTATGAATCCTTGCATTTTTACCATCTCTTATCTACTCAACTTGACTTGTAAGATATAACCCAACTCGAGTCTTGTTAGACCATGCATAGAAGTTGATTAGGAGGAAAGTAAGTCGACTTGTAGGTGTTGTACAATCTAATCGATTCGGCTCCGGCACCCAACTCTTCCTAAGAACCGTAAGATATAACCCAACTCGGTTCCTCCACAACATTAATTGCTTGCAACCTTGTAAACATGTTTGTATGATCAACACCATAAATCCCCCATGACCCCATGATATCCTAGCACTTTTAATCATTTGTTTACATCCTTCCTTTTATTGCTTGTTTACTATATTGCTTTTATTAGTTTAGACACAACTACAAACCCAACCAAATCGTGACACTAGCATAAATTAAGATAGATAGACTTAGAACCCAAAGCACACCGTCCCATGGATCGACCTCGACTTACCGCTAACTAGTTGTATGTTGAGTATTATAAATGTGTTTGATTGGATGAGTGACGACATCAACCGGATCACTTTCAAACAACTGAAAGCCCACCTACTAACTCTCCCGACCCTGTCCAGGCCGACGCTGGGGGAGACGCTATACCTATATTTAGCAGTTACCTCGGCCACGGTCAGTTCCGTAATCGTCAGAGAAGAAAACAAGCAGCAACACCCAATGTACTTTATCAGCCATACACTGCTGCCCGCCGAAAGAAATTACCCCCTTATTGAAAAAGCGGTCTTCGCCGTCGTCGTTGCCGCAAGGAAGTTAAAACCCTACTTCGACGCACATCCCGTGACGGTCTTAACCGACCAGCCACTGGAGAAAGCCTTAGAAAAATTCGAAAAATCCGACCGACTTATCAAATGGGCAGTGGTGCTATCCAGTTTCGGCATTCAGTACAAGTCGAGGCCTTCGATAAAGGGGCAAGCACTTGCAGACTTCCTAGCCGAGTGCACATACCAAGAAGAATCACATCCCGGTGTGTGGGAGGTATACACCGACGGGTCCTCCACGGCAAACAGCTCAGGAGCCGGCATCCTTATCACCAGCCCTAACGGGGACGAGTTTGAGTACGCCTTGAAGTTTACCTTCTCGGCCTCAAACAACGAATCCGAATATGAGGCGGTGATAACTGGAGTCGAGTTAGCTAGAGCTGCCGGGGCAGAGCATATTTTGTTTAAGACAGATTCACTCCTAGTGACCAATCAAATCAGAGGAGAGTATGAGGTTCGAGACGACGGGATGGTGAGATACCTGGAAAGGGTAAAAGCCGACACTGCAAAATTGAAATCTTTCCAAATACAATGTGTCCCCAGGTCTGAGAACAACCGAGCCGACGCTCTCTCAAAACTTGCCAGTTCAAGCATCAAGAATGTCAGTCGAACCGTCTTTGGTGGATATCGGAATGCTAAAAGCATCACTGAGACCGTCGGCATGGTGGGCGACATCGAAGCCGAGACGACGTGGATGACTCCGATAATGAAATACAAACTAACAAAAGAGTTACCGGAGGACCGCAGTCTCTCTCAGAAGATAAAGAGGATCGCCGCAAGGTACTTGGTGTTCGAAGGAGAACTATACAGAAGGTCCGTGATAAGACCACTTTTGAAATGTGTCGGCCCAGCCGACGCGGAGCTCATACTGACAGAGATTCACGAAGGCATCTGTGGACATCATATGGGGGCAAGAACGCTAGCCCACAAAGCTCTCCGAGCCGGCTACTTCTGGCCTACCATGCTTGAGGATTCCAGAGTTAAGACCAAGAAGTGCAAGAATTGTCAGATGCATGCTCCGGTGATACACGCACCTTCTCGAGACTTGCAACCAGTACTTAGGCCCCTACCATTTGCACAGTGGGGGATGGATTTATTAGGGCCATTTCCGACGGCCTCCGGAGGAAGGAAGTACCTAATCGTCGCCGTTGACTACTTCACCAAATGGGTCTGAGGCCGTCCTGCCAATTGAAGCAGCGGTGCCGACATTCAGAACGCAAACCTTTGACCCAGTCGAAAATGAGGAAGGCCTGAGAGCCTCCCTAGACCTGGTCGAAGAAAGTCGAGACACGGCACGGCTCAACTTGGCAGTCTATCAAAATCGAATGAGAAGAGCATACAACCGTAGGGTTCACAAAAGGGACTTAAGAGTAGGAGATCTAGTCCTAAGAAAGTCGGCCGCAACAAACAAAGGAAACATCCATGGTAAAATGACGGCCAACTGGGAAGGACCCTACGAAGTGGTTGAAGAAATGAGGCCGGGGACATACCGGCTGACAGACATGGAGGGTGTTCCTTTAATGAGCCACTGGAACACGGACAACCTTAGGAAATATTTTGTATAAACGGTGGAGGTGTCCGAGACCGTTGTGGACACCCCAGCGCGTAATTATACCTTATGAAGAATGATCCAAATTTTTCCATCAAGATGCTTGTCCCCTCCGTAGTCGTACCAAGGTAGACGCCGCGGCCAAAGCCGGCGATCACCGCAATGGCAATTGATACTCGCGAAAGCGACCAACATGCTTAGTAGACGCCACTAGCATCACTACAAATGCAGTTGATACTCGCGAAAGCGACCAACATGCTTAGGAACGTATAAGTACAGTTGAGAAACGCAAATCAGACCGCCTCGGCCAATCCGGGAGTGGTAGAGGAAGCGATCAATATGTCTACAGATACGAACGCTGTCGAGACGTAACCTCGATTGCCTCGGCCAAAGCCGGGAGTGACGGGGACACAACGACCGATACGCTAACATGTTCACAACGGCGGTTGGGAAGCGCATATCTGTTCGCTCCGGCTAAGACCGGGAGTGGAGGAGGAAGCGACCGACATGCCAACATGTTTAAAAACGTTTAAGTAAAATTGAGATGCGCCTTCTAACTGCCTTGGCCAAGCCGAAAGTAAAAACGAAAAAGCACTCAATATGTTGAAACGTAAGAAGACAACTTAATGGAGGCAAAATAAACAAACTTTATTGAAAAATGTTTACAGGTGAGGCAAAACAAAGTCGATGGCCGTCCCCATAGGGATAGCCTAAACACAACCTACCAAAGTTTAACAAAAAAAAACAAAAGGTACAACAAAAGGTTACAGACATAAGACTTGAAAGCGCCAAAAAGATGGCAGGGAGGAAAGGCTCAATAGTTGGCCCCCAAACAAACAAGGCCGTCAAGGGGCCGAAAGTGAATCCGGTGACGGCCGCCCGTCTACCTATGCTTGTTTCTGCTCGCCACCGGCAGCAGTGAGCAAAGATCACCATCGATGGGAGGCCCGTGGCCGATTTGGCAGCTTCACCTGCCTTTGCCCTCTCAGCTTCCTCCCTGGCCGCCTTCACCTTAGCATCCCGGGCCGCCTTCTCCGCAGCCTCCTCAGCGGCCCTCGCCGCCTTTGCCTTCTCCGCAGCCTTTGCCTCCGCCGCAACCGCCCTCTCATCAAGAAGCCGGTCAAAATCTTTCCACGGGAAGGAGCTTTCAGGAAGGAGCTCTTTAATTATATCCCTGGTGGCATCTTCGGCCTGGTCCCGGTACTGGGCACACATGTCGGGGATGATGACATTTTTCAGCGTCTCAATGTCCTCCTCCCTTTGGGCAAGGATAGCCTTCGTGTTCTTGTGCTCCTTCGCCTCAGCCGAATGCAAGGTCTTCCATCTCTCCTTCTGCCCAACCACGGCGTTATAGCCGCCCTGAAATTTGTCCCGCTCCTCCCGCAGCTTAGCGGCATCAGCCAATGCAGCCTCAGCCTTAGCCCTCTCGGCTAGGACCGCCTTCTCAGCGTCCTCCCTAAGCTTTCGCTCAGCGAGGAAATCATTTTTGGCGGCCTGGAAGTCCTCTTTCGACCTCTCGGCCTCCTTCTTAGAGGCAGCAAACTCGAGCCTAAGCCGTTCAAGCGCAGGGGCAGCTTCAGCCATGACCTTTTCTTGCTCCATAATATGAGCGCCGCTAGTTCACCCACTTCGCCGCCTTCTTAGACAACCTTATGCCTTCCGCCCCTAAGTCAAGGCGGGGAAGGCTTTAGGGATGAGGAGTCGACGGCGGCATTTTTATCGCCCGTCCGCACAGCCGCTTCTCCGCTTGCCGTTCGAGAGAGCGGCACAGCCCGGCGGCGGCTGATCTACAAAAAACCCAGACAAAGCATCCATGTCAACATTCATTGACATGTCAGAGAGCCTGTCATCAGGAATGCCTAATGAACCTGCTAAATCCGAGCCATAGGTTAGATCCGTACCAGCCTTGGCCTTCTTGGTTGGAGGGCCGGCTGACCCCTTTTCTTTCCCGGCATCAGTAACAACAGCGGCGAAAGGCGTTGCCTCTTTTCTCTTGTTTGAAGGAGGAGGACCCTCCGCAACGGTGACCTCCTCTTCAACATCAACGACGACCACCTGCTCCTTTTAGGTTACGGGGATTGAAGGTTGAGCTGGAGCTGACGCCATTGCCGCCGTAGACGTTGTCTTCGGTCTCCGGCGCGGCACGTTACCGGCAATCTGCGCTTGAGCCGCCGCCACATCCAGTGCCTTCAACTGTTGCTCCATAAGTTCATGAGGGGCCGGTCTGCGATCACGTGGCCCGGCTTTAGGATGCAGCTCAACAACTCTCCCGTTCTCGTCAAGTCCCAACCTCTTGAGGACGGAGACAGGCAGTTTCGGGCCAAATCGGTCTGCAAAAGAAACGAAGGAGGAGTTAAGCAAAAGAAATAAATCAAGGTTCAAATACAGAAACATAAAAAGCAAAGATGGGCCTCATACCGACCCCACTCACCCTGGCTGAGGGCCGGTATGAGGCCGACGTGGCAGAGCAACTCATCCTGAAGAACGATCTGCGTCGGGGGCATCCATCCCTTCGGCGTGCCATCCTTCTCAGCCTCAAACAGCCTCATTGCCCGCTTTCCGTCCTCATTAAGATAGACCCTGCTGGCGTCCATCTTAAGCTTACTCCGGGAGACATATTTGTCATGCTCCCCTTGATTCTCACACCGCAAATTGACGTGGCTCTTGAAAGGACCGGGGGGCAGCGAGTAGTCCTCCGGAACCTCAACGTATACCCACCGCCCCTTCCAGTCCTTGCAAGATGTTAACTTGGAAACGGTAACATAACCCGCCTCGGTCTGTATGCTGTACCACCCCGGGCCACCTAGGGTAGTCTGCCGAAGATGGTGAAGTCGGCGGAAGAGGTTCACCGTTGGGGCCTCCCCTTTAAAAAGACACAACCATACAAAGCCAATAATCGTCCTGATGGCCAACGGATGCAGTTTGGCCACGGCGACATTCATGGCTTTAATTATGGCGGCAACGTATTCATTCAGAGGAAACCGGAGCCCATACTCCAGGTGTCTGATGTATACGCCGATACAACCCTCGGGAGGGCAATAGACGGCCTGACCCTCCTCAGGGATAACAATTTTATACCCCTCGCCGAAGGAGTAATGATCCTCAAAAAGATCAGAACCGGAGCAACTAGCGAACTTGTTCGTCCAGGCACGATCAGGACTGATCGAGCAGGCATCACCGTGCCACGAAAGAAGCGGCCTCTTTGCGACAGAAGGGGTCGCCTCATCATCGTCATCATCAAAACCCTCCAAAAATTGAGGATCAATTTTAGGAGAAGGCGATTTGGGACCCCCAAACCCTATCGGGGTGACAACCAGTGCCTCCTCTTCATCAGGATGCGACGGTTCGCCCCCCGGCGCAGAGGTACTGGGTTGAGCATCCGCAGAAGACATAGTGACAACAAAAACTTAACAATTAAAAAGTTGGAAAAATTTGTTTGTTTACCTTGGAAAAAGTGCTACGCCGAGTAACGCTTTGAAGACTAGAGAGAAATTCCTTCGAAAAACTAAGAGAGGGGAAATTTTTTTTAGAAAATGAAGTTTGATGGCCAAAAAATGGGGCACACTGCTCTATTTATATAGCAAAGCCCATGAAACGTCAACCAATCAATGCCAAGCCACGTGTCAAGCATGCAGCCACGGAATGTCAATCGACATATAGTTGCCAAACTTCTTCGACACGCTCCTTGGTATCTGCTTGATAACGGCCAGCTGATCAACAAAGCAAAGACAGCACCGGCCGGGGGCAATCACAAGTACAAACGGCACTCTCAACCTTGGTCTCGGCCAGCACCATTTTCATTTCCACATAGGATGTCCATTACACATCCATGTGGAGGGGGGATATGGTACGGCCTGAACAGAACCAAGCCGAGGAAGAAGAAGCCGGGGAAGAAATTCAACTTGCGCAGAACACGCTCAACACTCATCGAAGGTCCATACCACGGCATAGACTACGCTGGGGGCAAATTGATGCGGCATATTCTGCACCCGCTGACCGAGTCAACATATTGAGCATGGTCAAAGATATCCACAGCAAGTCACCGTATTAGACAGCCTAACCGACGCAGCCTGTCGGCTTGTCACTTGGGTCTCGGCTGGACAACTAGCCAGCCGGGAGGCATATCCGCGTACTCACATCCAGTCCCCTCGGCATGGAGTCAACCAGGCCAGCCGGCCTGCCATGGGCCCCTCGGCCGAGGGTAGACAGTCTTTCCACCTGCTAGCCACTTGGCCACTACGTGACAAAAGGTGAAAGTCTATAAATACTCCTCAATCCTCATTGAGAAAACGATCCACAATTCATCCTAAAACTCACTATTAATCTGGTATAAACTCCCTTATCTCTCTACAATATACTTTGCCAAGTAACACACAACTTAATCTCTTTAAGTTTACTGACTTGAGCGTCGGAGTGAGTACGCTCGGTACCAAGCCGAGCCCTCAGTTTGTTCATCTTAAACAGGAAAGAGCGAAAGGAAGAGACAAGCAAAGACATCATTCCACAAGCTTACGTGGTCACAAATCCTGCTCCGGAATTACACCCGAAACATAAGCATTTGTGGGGCAAATGTCGAAAACCGAAATGGACTCAAATATGTCCACTTGACCGGTTTTTTGAGAGGACAACAGGTGTCCATTAAGTCGCAATTTCCACTTAGTTTCGTTTCCCATTTTTGCCTATAAATACCCATGCAATTACACCATTTGTTATGTTGGAAAAATTTGAAGAAATTCTTGGTCTTTAAGGGTGCTTTGGCCGGTTCATCATCATCACCAAGAGACCAACTTTTCTTCTTATTTTGTTCATCATTTTCATCTTAAAACACATATAAAAACTAACTAATAATATTATCAAAGTAATAATATTAATTAGTACATCAAATATACAATTACAAGGTTACTACTACTATTAACTAGTTATTAATTTTAGTAGTATTTTGGGTTAATCTTGGGTGCCACCAAAGGACATTACCTGTATTGGTAATTGGTGTTCTTGGAGGATCATCCATAGTAGAATAGCTCAAGAACTATAAAGGTAGGAGACCTTTGTAGTGCCCATATTTTGCCTTATAACAATGCAAGGAACTTTTGTCTTAAGATGGTTTAATACCATCTTTTATTCTTTTATTTGCATGCATGTAGATTTAGACCACTTTTAATTAATTTGTAATTTTAATATCATAAGATGAGTATTAATTTGGTCTAAATAACTAACAAGTGGTATCAGAGCATTGTTAAATACATGCATGTTGTCTTAAGACGATTTTAGTAATTTATGAGATAAATTAATAAAATTGATATTATGTTACTAAAATTCGTTTTATCACATAATATAGCCTTGAATGTAAATAATCTGGTCTTAGGATGATATGGGACAAAAATTTGATTTTTGTTAAATTTTTCCACTTTTTATAACTTAAATTGGCATAAAATTGAGTAAAAATGCATTAAAATTAATTAAGAGTTAATTAAATTGGGTTACATGTTAATTTTATGCATATTTATTTATAAATAACCACATTCATGTTCTATTTATGAGATAAGTAGATACTTTAGATTAATGTGATTAATTAAGGTAGTTTATTGATTTTTATTTGATAAAAATGGGTAAATAATGGTTATTTTGTAAATAAATATTGATTTAATTTTAGGGCTCGAAATTTCTGAATTTTTAGCTCCTGGAAATTTTTCCAAAATGTACAAAATTTTTATTTTAAGTCATTCCAATTTTTATGGTTTGATTTAGAATTAAATCGTAAAAATTGTCGATTTACCGATTAAATTGTGAAATCTTTTTAAATAAATTTTAAAAAACAAAAATTTTCACTTGCATGGCATTTTTGGTGTAAGACCAGAATGTTCATGGTTTTGAAATTTATTTTTCCATAAATTTTTATATTAAATGGAATTTTTGTATGATAATTGTGAATTATTATATCATTTTTGTCACAATTGTGTTTTAATTCCCATATAAATTCAAGATAATTGTTGAGAATAATTATTTTGATATTAGACCAGATTAGTATGATGAATAATTCTTAAAAGTGTTTTAAGAATTGATTATGAATTTTTTATTGGTAAAAAATTCTGTCAAGGCAAGCTCAAATGATCGTTGTTGGTAAGTTAGACGATTTGGCATGTCTTTTTCCATAATGCATTTTATTATTCATTTAGATGAATGGTTTTTAGAATTATAATTATTTAATTTTTCCTAATATGGCCATAGGTAGAAGTTGGTATTTCCCGAAATGTAAGGGAATATCGACTTGTTTTGTAATTATTTGCGATTTCGCATCACCTAATTTGTAATTAATTAATAGTTTTATTTTAATTTTATTACAAATTGTATAATAGGGTATTGTTATGCAATTTAATTATTAGTAATTAGATGAAGCTACTAAAGACGGAGTTTTCATGAAGACGGTGTTTTCGGAAAGGCGTTCCGAAATCCTAAAGAAGGAGGCCAATTTATGAAGACTCAAGGGACCAAGGAGTTGGTTTCCGAAGTGTAATAATTTTAGTTAATTTGATTAACTAGGTGGCCATATTAGGACTTGTTTGTTTTAATTCTTCTATGCATTCATGCCAAATCGTCACTACATGTTTTTTTTTTGTTATCGATTTAATCGTCTAGCATTCACTAATTTAGTTCACTTAAAAGTGATAGACAATTAAATTGATAAGATATCTCACATTTGTTTAAAATTGAGATTAAGCCTTACCAAATAATAGCACCTATGAATCCCTTCTTCATTAGAGGTAGGTTCGGATCACCGAGGTACACTCTTTTTACGTTGGGTAAGTAGGGTAATAAAAGTTATTACGCGTGAAAATTGGTTGGACTCAACGGGATAAATATGGGTTGAATCGGTCCACCGTGCCCATATTTATTTCTGGGGCTAAAAGATAGATTTTAAGAAAATCCGTCAACCAAGAGTTCTAGTAGTAGAATCAGTCAAAATGTTGACTCACCAAATTTATATAAATATAGGTTGAATCGGTCCACCGTGCCCGTGTTTATATAAAATTGGATCTTGGAATCATTTATATAATTCAGTGGGAGATCATTATATAAATGGGAACTTGTTAAATAGTTTCACAAGTTAAATATTTTTAGGCGATAAATGTTAATCTTTCCTTTATTTCCCTTGTAGTAATCACGATGACTTCTACTAGTGAAACCGTCACCATAGCTAGAGATTCATGGCTACATTCTTTTATGGACAAATATGTTTTAAAAGCCGACGGTAATAATTTTAAAGATTGGGATGAACAACTTCGATTAGCTGCCGCAGGTGATGGCAAATTACGCTACCTTTTCGATCCCTCTCCCCCTTCGCCTAGTACTAGGGCCACTGCCGATGTAAGGGAGGCTTTTTCAAATTATCAAAAGGAATCCGTCGCAATAAAAATGTTTTGATTTTTTCAATGGATCATGCTTTACAAAGGCAGTGTGTCAAGTTTCGCGATGCACATGAAGTATTCTCGAGGCTTTCTACTATGTTTTCTCAAGCCCCGAGAATAATTCAATATGAAACCGCAGTTCGTTTCTTTGAGGCTAACCCCAAAGATGGTCAACCTGTAAGTTCACACGTACTTAAAATGATTGAGTACGTGGAAACTTTAGAGGGGTTGGGATGTAAGATCCCCGACAAACTTGTGGTGGACCGAGTGCTCCACTCTCTCTCGCACGTCAAGGGATTTACCCAATTTAGGGTAAATTACAATATGACAAACATGAGAAAGAGTTTACATGAGCTCCATTCTCTGCTTGTTCAAGCAGAGAAGGACATGGGATTGAGTGGGAGTACGAGAAAAGATGTGCTTGTGATTAATGTGAAGGGGAAGAAGCAGTTTAATTGGAACGTAGGTAAGAAGCCCGTTCAGGTGGAGGGCGAAGGTAAAGCAACTGCGAATTGCTCTACCAAGCAAAAACCTATAAAGGGTAATCCTCTTAAAGATACTTGTAATTATTGTAATAACAAGGGACATTGGAGACGTAATTGTACAAAGTACCTGGATGACATAAAAGCTGGCATTGTGAAGCCGACATGTAATTTCTCAACCGAATCTTTTATGATAGACATAAATTATGCTTTAAATACAACTTGGGTATTAGATACTGGTTGTGGTTCTCACTTGTGTAATCATTTGCAGGGCCTAAAAAGCATAAGAAAGCTAAACAAGGGTGATGTCGATCTCCGAATGGGAAACGGGTCTAAAGTAACTGCCGTCTCAGTAGGAACTTATGTACTTAGTTTAGCTTCGGGGTTGGAGTTGCATCTTAATAATTGTTATTTTGTACCAACGCTATCTAGAAATATAATATCCGTATCTGTGTTAGACACAGAAGGGTTTTCCTTTGTAATTAAAGAAAAGTGTTGTACTTTTTCCCTTAATGGGATTGTATATAGTAAAGATATTTCAATCAATGGTATTTATATTCTAGATACTTGCAACGATGTTTATCATTTAGATAATAAAAGACTCAAAACAGGTAATCCCGATCAATCTTATTTATGGCATTGTCGCTTAGGACACATTAACGAGAAGCGCATTAAAAGACTAGTGTCGACTGGTGTAATTAAACCTTTTGATTTTGAATCATTTGGTACATACGAATCTTGTCTTCTTGGCAAGATGACTCGTTCACCTTTTCTAGGAAAAGGATCTCGAGCTAGTGAGTTATTGGGTTTAATACACACCGATGTTTGTGGCCCAATGACAGATCCAACTAGAGGTAATTATGACTATTTCATTACTTTTACCGATGACATGAGTAGATATGGGTATATCTACTTAATGAGGTATAAAAGTGAAGCTTTTGATAAGTTCAAAGAGTTTCAGAATGAAGTAGAAAATCAATTAAATAAGAAGATTAAAGCATTACGATCAGGTCGTGGTGGGGAATATTTAAGCAATGACTTTAAAGATCACCTTATAAATCAAGGTATTGTATCTCGATTAACTCCTCCTGGCACACCACAATTAAATGGTGTGGTTGAAAGGAGGAATCGAACTTTATTAGATATGGTTCGATCGATGATGAGTCAAACAGAGTTACCTAAGTCATTACGGGGTTTTGCCATTTTATTTCTTTGTACAATCACTTAATAAAAGTCCCACTAAAGCAACTGACAAAACTCCATATGAGATATGGAAAAGGAAAGTCCCGAATCTGCGATACATGAAAGTATGGGGTTGTGATGCTTATGTCAAGAGCAAGTATGACGATAAGCTTGCACCTCGTTCTGAAAAGTGTATTTTTGTAGGCTACCCTAAGGAAACTTGTGGATATTACTTCTACAATAGTAACGAGAACAAAGTGTTTGTGGCTCGTGAAGCTGTCTTTCTAGAAAAAGAGTTTATTTCTAGAAGATAGAGTGGGAGAAAATTTGAACTTGACGAAGTTCAAGAGTCACAAACGATATGACAATACGGAAGATGTTCCTTCTACGTCGAATCGGTTATTGTTCCTTCGAACCTAGGAGGTCGAAAAGGGTTAGTCGCCAGCCTGATATATACCTTGGTATTATCGAGGAAGATGGTGACTATGAGGTTTTACTTTTAGAAAGTGATGAACCCAAGACCTATAAAGCAGCTATTATGAGTTCTGACTCTAAGCTATAGCTCGAGGCCATGCAATCCAAAGTGGATTCCATGTACGATAATCAGGTATGGGACCTGGTTGACTTACCTAAAGATGTTCGACCTCTTCAATGTAAGTGGATATTCAAGATTAAAATCGGCATTGATGGACATAAAGATGTCTATAAAGCTAGATTGGTTGCAAAAGGTTTCACCCAGGTTCATGGTTTACACTATGATGAAACTTTTGCACCAGTTGCTATGCTTAGGTCTATTCAGATAATGTTAGCGATTGCTGCATTTAATGATTATGAGATATGGCAAATGGATGTCAAAACCGCTTTCCTGAACGGGTTTATGGAAGAGGAAGTGTTCATGACACAACCTGAGGGTTTTGTGGATCCTAAAAATCCTAACAAAGTATGCAAACTTAAGAGATCCATTTATGGTCTTAAGCAAGCGTCAAGGAGTTGGAATCATCGTTTTGATCATGTTATTAAACATAATGGTTTTTCTCGAAGTGTTGAGGAACCATGTTTATACATGATGTTTTGTGGGAGTAAAGTTGTTTTCTTACTTCTTTATGTGGACGACATATTACTCATTGGGAATGATGTTGATATGCTTGCTTCTGTTAAGAAGTGGTTGGGAAATCACTTCCAAATGAAAGATTTGGGAGAAGCTCAGCGCATCTTGGGTATCCGGATCTATAGGGATATATCCAAAAAGATATTAGCATTGAGTCAAGAAGCCTATATCGATAAGATTCTTGACCGATTCAATATGAAAAACTCCAAGAGAGGTTTTCTACCTATGGGCAGTGGGATCACTTTGAGTAAGTCACGGTGTCCTCATCGAGCCTAAGGATATTGAACGCATGAAATCGATTCCCTATGCTTCCGCTGTTGGATCGATCATATATGCTATGATGTGTTCTCGTCCCGACGTCTCGTATGCTTTGAGTATGACGAGTCATTTTCGAGAAAACTCCGGGTGAGAGTTCTTTGGATAGGCATCAAGAATATTCTAAAGTACTTGAGAAGGACTAAAGATTCATTCTTAGTGTTTGGAGGAGAATCTGAATTACGTATAAGAGGTTATACGGATGCCAGTTTCCAAACCGATAGGGATGATTTGAAATCCCAGGCTGGTTTTGTCTTTTTGTTGAACGGAGGGGCGGTTTCTTTGGAGAAGTTTCAAAGAGTCTGTGATCACTGATTCTACAACGTAAGCTGAGTACATTGCAGCCTCTGAAGCTGCAAAGGAAGCTGTTTGGATTAGGCAATTTTTAGAGGGACTGAAAGTAGTTCCGACCGCCGAGGATCATATCACTTTGTATTGTGATAACAAAGGGGCTATTTTTCAAGCAAAAGAGCCCAAGTCTAGTAACAAGTCTAGACATGTACTTAGGAAATTTCATGTAATTAGAGATTTAATAGAAAGGAAAGAAATTACAGTTTGTAAGGTTGGGGCAGCTGACAACATCGCTGATCCTTTAACCAAGCCATTGTCTCAAGCTAAACATGATAGTCATGTAGTTTCGATGGGATTGAGACGAATGTCAGAACTGTTGTAAATTATATGATATGTAATAATCAAAATATTGTATTTATTATTTCATATATGATAAGTTGCATTTATCGTTATATTCAGTTTTATGTCTGAATTTATATACTTTGTTTTCTCCAAATAGGTTGTAAAGACAATGTCGAACCCTATTAAGTGAACTAGATTAACATTGTATTTTGTCCCTAGTTACTTAATGAGGTGACGTCTCGGAGTGACTAGATTGTAAGGCGATAGATGACAGGTTCGACTGTCATATGGTCATGGTGATGACTGGTCGATTACATAGGCATATTGTGAGACAATTTGTCGGACAGTGACCGTTTATAGAGTCCTTTTGTTGCTAGGTCGTGGCGAGGATTTCTATTTATTCCTTCGAGTCAATTCTTTAGACTGGTGACTATTTGTCTGAGTTGGTACGGTTTTCCGGTGGCTTTGGTTTTTGTTCTAGGTCGCACCGTAAAAGGAGGCCGATGAGCATTTACTGGGTCATTGTGATCTGTATCGAATGAAGAAAATAGGTCAACAGGATTGTCCTTTTAAGTCATATTTTATCTCAAGGCCACTCGAGGAGAGATGACTGTGAATGCGTGGCCACGCTCGGATGCGATCTATAGTAGATTATCCGGTCAAACAGTCATTCTCCTGATCGAGGAAACCACTTTATGATATGATCACGTGCAAGAACGACCTGAAAGACATCTTGCATTGAGTGGGAGATATTATTGGACAAGAGAATTGGTAACGCACACTTGTGTCAGACAAGTGGGAGATTGTTGGAGTAGTGTCCTCCACAATAAGTGCGTTTACATAATAAATCTCGTAAAAGGAATATCAGGGATTTTTTTTTTTTATTGTCAGCTGGTCATCGATAATCAGTAATGATTGGCTGACTAGAGTTTGACATTACTGTCGTGTGACGGCGGTGAACAGCTGATCCCTTTAGGTCACACCTATAGGATGACGCCCAAATAGAATAAATTAATTATTTGTATGAGATACGAGATAATTAATTCCTTGTATTACTTGCCTTTTAATTAGTCACGTAAAAGTATTATTTGATGACGGGTTACGAACTCGGGACAAGGAGATTTATTATTTAATTATGTGATATTTAAATAATAAATAATTAGAATTTATTAATTAATTGTTAATTAATTAATTTTATACGATATGTGTTTTTGTTTTGAAATGGAATTAATTATCTATTTAATTTTTACAAGAGGTTGTAAAATTAGCTAAGTGGGATAATATTGACACATTGTATGTTGATAAAATGATCTTATGATTACTTAATGGTTAAGTAGTTATTGGTAGTTAATTTGTATTATTTAAGTGTTAAATAATTAAATTAATACTTAATTATGTAAGATAATTAAATATAAGACTTATAAGCATTTGTGGGGCAAATGTCGAAAACCGAAATGGACTCAAATATGTCCACTTGACCGGTTTTTTGAGAGGACAACAAGTGTCCATTAAGTGGCAATTTCCACTTAGTTTTGTTTCCCATTTTTGCCTATAAATACCCATGCAATTACACCATTTGTTATGTTGGAAAAATTTGACGAAATTCTCGGTCTTTAAGGGTCCTTTGGCCGGTTCATCATCATCACCAAGAGACCAACTTTTCTTCTTATTTTGTTCATCATTTTCATCTTAAAACACATATAAAAACTAACTAATAATATTATCAAAGTAATAATATTAATTAGTACATCAAATATACAATTACAAGGTTACTACTACTATTAACTAGTTATTAATTTTAGTAGTATTTTGGGTTAATCTTGGGTTCCACCAAAGGAGATTACCTATATTGGTAATTGGTGTTCTTAGAGGATCATCCATAGTTGAATAGCTAAAGAACTATAAAGGTAGGAGACCTTTGTAGTGCCCATATTTTGCCTTATAGCAATGCAAGGAACTTTTGTCTTAAGATGGTTTAATACCATCTTTTATTCTTTTATTTGCATGCATGTAGATTTAGACCACTTTTAATTAATTTGTAATTTTAATATCATAAGATGAGTATTAATTTGGTCTAAATAACTAACAGTATCAACAACACTTCCGTCGATTTCTCGTCTCAAACCTAGCATGTAAGTATGAGGGTGTAATAATCCTCTTCTTTCATGTCTTTTTATCTGTTTTTATGACCTTAACATGCTAAAACATGCATAACGTTGTCCAAAATATGGATCGAATAAGCCAAAACCGAGTTTTGACCGGAAACAGAAGGCCCTAGTCACCACGAGGTACCTCGCGCCTCAATGAGGTGTCCAGTTCAGAACTCAAACGTGTTTGAGTTCATTCTTTCCATTTTTCATTTCATTTTAGAACCGATTTTTACCGTTTTAAATCATTTTTATGATAAATCTTTTAACCATAAAACATTTTCACCCTTGTTTCCTCATACCACGACGGTTTAATCCGTGTTTCTGTGATAATATTTGGTTAATTACATTTTAAAAGGTATTTTAAAACCTTTTATTTCATTTCTTTACATTTCAAAACAAACATATTAGTCATAAATGATATGCATAATCATCCTTGGTTCCATATAACATGTCGGCTTAAATCCGAGTACGATGATAAACATTGACTGATTACAAACAAATGAACTTAATACAATTAGTTCATAATCATTTTTCAAAACTATTCATGTCAAGCTTACAAAACCGAACCCGATATCGAATATCGTCAAATACAGTGGTGATTATTCAAGTCTCGTTCCTCACATTGACACAAAAGCGGTCTAGATGACCTTTTCAAACAAGGACGGGTTCAAGTACCCCTTTACAAATCGTTTTCAATTGTCAGAAGACGTCCCTTTGGACAGTCAACTGCCTCGTGCCTAAACAGGCCAACTGTTTTCCAGTTTTCAAACCAGGACAGGTCCTTTTGCATCGCCTGATGGCTCGCGCCTCAATAGGTTGCCTGATGCAGGACCTGCTTCCAATCCAACAATTGTCTAGGACGATCCCGACTTCGGTTAACCCGAATATAGAATGGATCAGATGACGAGCCTGCCCTTATATTTTGTATTTGCAAAACATCTTTCTAAGACAAATGGATCACGTTATTGTTAGTTATTTAGACCAAATTATTACTCATTTTATGATATTAAAATTACAAATTAATTTAAAGTGGTCTAAATCTACATGCATGCAAATAAAAGTATAAAAGATGGTATTAAACCATCTTAAGACAAAAGTTCCTTACATTATATAAGGCAAGTAAGGGCACTACAAAGGTCTCCTACCTTTGTAGTTCTTGAGCTATATGAATGTGGATGATCCTCCAAATACACCAAAATTACCGAAATAGGTAATCTCCTAAGGTGGCACCCAAGATAAGCCCAAAACACTACAAAAATTAATAACTAGTTAATAGTAGTAGTAACTTTGTAATATGTATATTTGATGTACTAATTAATATTATTACCTTGATAATATTATTAGTTTACTTTTATATGTGTTTATTGTAAAAGGATGAACAAAATAAGAAGAAAAATATGGTCTTTTGATGGTGTATATGAACCATCCACAACAAGCACACAAAGACCAATTTTTCTTCAAATTTCCAACCTAAGAAATGATGGAATGACTTAGGTATATATAGGCATGCAAATGTATACAATTCACATACAAATTCTAGTGGGAAATGCCTACCTTTTCCACTCACAATGAGTGTATTGGTAGTGTATAAAAATCTGTCCAAATGGTTCCCTTCGGGTCCATTTCGATTTTCAACATTTGCCCCACAAATGCTTATAAGTCTTATATTTAATTATCCGACATAATTAAATATTAATTTGATTATTTAACACTTAAATAATATAAATTAACTACCAATGACTACTTAACTATTAAGTAATCATAAGACCATTTTATCAACATACAATGTGTCAATATTAACCCATTTAGCTAATTTTACAACCTTTTGTAAAATTTAATAGCTATTTAAATCCACCTCAAAACATATACACATATCGTATAAAATTAATTAATTAACAATTAATTAATAAATTATAATAAATTTATTATTTAAATATCACATAATTAAATAACAAATCTCCTTGTCCCGAGTTCGTAACCCGTCATCAAATAATACATTTACGTGACTAATTAAAAGTCAAATAATACAAGGAATAAATTATCTCGTATCTCATACAAACAATTAATTTATTCTATTTGGGCGTCATCCTATAGGTGTGACCTAAAGGGATCAGCTGATCACCGCCGTCACATCACCACGACGTAATGTCAAACTCTAGTCACCAATCATTACCGATTAACGATGACCAGCTGACAATAAAAAAAAATCCCTGATATTCCTTTTACGAGATTTATTATGTAAACGCACTTATTGTGGAAGACACTACTCCAACAATCTCCCACTTGTCTGACACAAGTGTGCGTTACCAATTCTCTTGTCCAATAATATCTCTCACTCAATGCAAGATGTCTTTCAGGTCGTTCTTGCACGTGATCATATCATAAAGTGGTTTCCTCGATCGGAGAATGACCGTCGACCGGATAATCTACTATAGATCGCATCCGAGCGTGGCCACGCATTCACAGTCATCTCTCCTCGAGTGGCCTTGAGATAAAATATGACTTAAAGGACAATCCTGTTGACCTATTTTCTTCATTCGATCTGATCATCACAATGACCCGAAGAATGCTCATCGGCCTCCGTTTACGGTGCGACCTAGAACAAAAACCAAAGCCACCGGAAAACCGTACCAACTCGGACAAATAGTCACCAGTCTAAAGAATTGACTCGAAGGAATAAATAGAAATCCTCGCCACGACCTAGCAACAAAAGGACTCTATAAACGGTCATTGTCCGACAAATTGTCTCACAATATGCCTATGTAATCGACCGATCATCACCATGACCATATGACAATCGAACTCGTCATCTATCGCCTTACAATCTAGTCACTCCGAGACGTCACCTCATTAAGTAACTAGGGACAAAATACAATGTTAATCTAGTTCACTTAATAGGGTTCGACATTGTCTTTACAACCTATTTGGAGAAAAAACAAAGTATATAAATTCGGACATAAAAATCGAATATAACGATAAATGCAACTTATCATATATGAAATAATAAATACAATATTTTGATTATTACATATCATATAATTTACAACATTCGACATTCGTCTCAATCCCATCGAAACTACATGACTATCATGTTTAGCTTGAGACAATGGCTTGGTTAAAGGATCGGCGATGTTGTCACCGCCCAACCTTACAAACTGTAATTTCTTTCCTTTCTATTAAATCTCTAATTACATGAAATTTCCTAAGTACATGTCTAGACTTGTTACTAGACTTGGGCTCTTTTGCTTGAAAATAGCCCCTTTGTTATCACAATACAAAGTGATATGATCCTCGGCGGTCGGAACTACTTTCAGTCCCTCTAAAAATTGCCTAATCCAAACAGCTTCCTTTGCAGCTTCAGAGGCTGCAATGTACTCAGCTTCCGTTGTAGAATCAGCAGTCAAAGACTTTGAAACTTCTCCAGCAAACTGCCCCTCTGTTCAACAAAAAGACAAAACCAGCCTGGGATTTCAAATCATCCCTATCGGTTTGGAAACTGGCATCCATATAACCTCTTACACGTAATTCAGATTCTCCTCCAAACACTAAGAATGAATCTTTAGTCCTTCTCAAGTACTTCAGAATATTCTTGACGGCTATCCAGTGACTCTCACCTGGAGTTTTATGAAAACGACTCGTCATACTCAAAGCATACGAGACGTCAGGACGAGAACACATCATAGCATACATGATCGATCCAACAACGGAAGCATAGGGAATCGATTTCATGCATTCAATATCCTTAGGCTCAGTAGGACACTGTGACTTACTCAAAGTGATCCCACTGCCCATAGATAGAAAACCTCTCTTGGAGTTTTTCATATTGGATCGGCCAAGAATCTTATCAATATAGGCTTCTTGACTCAATGCTAATATCCTTTTGGATCTATCCCTATAGATCCGGATACCCAAGATGCGTTGAGCTTCTCCCAAATCTTTCATTTGGAAGTGATTTCCCAACCACTTCTTAACAGAAGCAAGCTTATCAACATCATTCCACATGAGTAATATGTCGTCCACATAAAGAAGTAAGAAAACAACTTTACTCCCACTAAACTTCATGTATAAACATGGTTCCTCAACACTTCGAGAAAAACCATTCTGTTTAATAACATGATCAAAACGATGATTCCAACTCCTTGACGCTTGCTTAAGACCATAAATGGATCTCTTAAGTTTGCATAGTTTGTTATGATTTTTAGGATCCACAAAACCCTCAGTTTGTGTCATGAACACTTCCTCTTCCAGAAACCCGTTCAGGAAAGCGGTTTTGACATCCATTTACCATATCTCATAATCATGAAATGCAGCAATCGCTAACATTATCCGAACAGATCTAAGCATAGCAACTGATGCAAAAGTTTCATCATAGTGTAAACCATGAACCTGGGTGAAACCTTTTTCAACCAATCTAGCTTTATAGACATCTTTATGTCCATCCATGCCGTTTTTAATCTTGAATATCCACTTACATTGAAGAGGTTGAACATCTTTAGGTAAGTCAACCAGGTCCCATACCTGATTATCGTACATGGAATCCATTTAGGATTGCATGGCCTCGAGCCATAGCTTAGAGTCAGAACTCATAATAGCTGCGTTATAGGTCTTGGGTTCATCACTTTCTAAAAGTAAAACCTCATAGTCACCATCTTCCTCGATAATACCAAGGTATCTATCAGGCTGGCGACTAACCCTTTCTGACCTCCTAGGTTCAGAAGGAATAATAACTGATTCAGACGTAGAAGGAACATCTTCCTGTATTGTCATATCAGTTTGTGGCTCTTGAACTTCGTCAAGTTCAAATTTTCTCCCACTCTATCTTCTAGAAATAAACTCTTTTTCTAGAAAGACAGCTTCACGAGCCACAAACACTTTGTTCTCGTTACTATTGTAGAAGTAATATTTACAAGTTTCCTTAGGGTAGCCTACAAAAATACACTTTTCAGAACGAGGTGCAAGCTTATCGTCAGACTTGCTCTTGACATAAGCATCACAACCCCATACTTTCATGTATCGTAGATTCGGGACTTTCCCTTTCCATATCTCATATGGAGTTTTGTCAGTTGCTTTAGTGGGACTTTATTAAGTGATTGTACAGCAGATAAAATGGCAAAACCCCAGAATGACTTAAGTAACTCTGTTTGACTCATCATCGATCGAACCATATCTAATAAATTTCGATTCCTCCTTTCAGCCACACCATTTAATTGTGGTGTGCCAGGAGGAGTTAACTGAGATACAATACCGTAGTTTATAAGGTGATCTTTAAAGTCATTGCTTAAATACTCCCCACCACGATCTGATCGTAATGCTTTAATCTTCTTATTTAATTGGTTTTATACTTCATTCTGAAACTCTTTGAACTTATCAAAAGCTTCACTTTTATACATCATTAAGTAGATATACCCATATCTACTCATGTCATCGGTAAAAGTAATGAAATAGTCATAATTACCTCTAGCAGTGACTGTCATTGGACCGCATACATCGGTATGTATTAAACCCAACAACTCACTAGCTCGAGATCCCTTTCCTAGAAAAGGTGAACGAGTCATCTTGCCAAAAAGACAAGATTCGCATGTACCAAATGATTCGAAATCAAAAGGTTTAATTACACCAGTCGACACTAGTCTTTTAATGCGCTTCTCGTTGATGTGTCCTAATCGAAAATGCCATAAATAAGATTGATCAGGATCACCTGTTTTGAGTCTTTTATTATCTAAATGATAAACATCGTTGCAAGTATCTAGAATATAAATACCATTGATTGAAATAGCTTGATTATATATAATCCCATTAAGGGAAAAAGTACAACACTTGTCTTTAATTACAAAGAAAAACCCTTCTGTGTCTACCACAGATACGGATATTATATTTCTAGATAGTGTTGGTACAAAATAACAATTATTAAGATGCAACTGCATTCCTGAAGCTAAACTAAGTACATAAGTTCCTACTGAGACGGCGGCTACTTTAGACCCGTTTCCCATTCAGAGATAGACATCACCCTTGTTTAGCTTTCTTATGCTTTTTAGGCCCTGCAAATGATTGCACAAATGAGAACCACAACCAGTATCTAATACCCAAGTTGTATTTGAAGCATAATTTATGTCTATCATAAAAGATTCGGTTGAGAAATTACATGTTAGCTTCACAATGCCAGCTTTTATGTCATCAAGGTACTTAGTACAATTATGCCTCCAATGTCCCTTGTTATTACAGTAATTACAAGTATCTTTAAGAGGATTACCCTTTATAGGTTTAGGCTTGGTAGAGCAATTCCCAATTGCTTTACCTTTGCCCTCTACCTGAATGGGCTTCTTACCTGCATTCCTCTTAAACTGCTTCTTCCCCTTCACAATTATCGCAAGCACATCTTTCCTCGTACTCCCACTCAATCCCATGTCCTTCTCTGCTTGCACAAGCAGAGAATGGAGCTCATGTAAACTCTTTTTCATGTTCGTCATATTGTAATTTACCCTAAATTGGGTAAATCCCTTGACGTGCGAAAGAGAGTGGAGCACTCGGTCCACCACATGTTCGTCGGGGATCTTGCATCCCAACCCCTCTAAAGTTTCCACATACTCAATCATTTTAAGTACGTGTGAACTTACAGGTTGACCATCTTTGAGGTTAGCCTCAAAGAAACGAACTGCGGTTTCATACTGAATTATTCTCGGGGCTTGAGAAAACATAGTAGAAAGCCTCGAGAATACTTCATGTGCATCGCGAAACTTGACACATTGCCTTTGTAAAGCATGATCCATTGAAAAAATCAAAACATTTTTATTGCGACGGATTCCTTTTGATAATTTGAAAAAGCCTCCCTTACATCGGCAGTGGCCCTAGTACTAGGCGAAGGGGGAGAGGGATCGAAAAGGTAGCGTAATTTGCCATCACCTGCGGCAGCTAATCGAAGTTGTTCATCCCAATCTTTAAAATTACTACCGTCGGCTTTTAAAACATATTTGTCCATAAAAGAATGTAGCCATGAATCTCTAGCTATGGTGACGGTTTCACTAGTAGAAGTCATCGTGATTACTACAAAGGAAATAAAGGAAAGATTAACATTTATCGCCTAGAAATATTTAACTTGTGAAACTATTTAACAAGTTCCCATTTATATAATGATCTCCCACTGAATTATATAAATGATTCCAAGATCCAATTTTATATAAACACGGGCACGGTGGACCGATTCAACCCACATTTATATAAATTTGGTGAGTCAACAACTTTGACTGATTCTACTACTAGAACTCTTGGTTGACGGATTTTCTTAAAATCTATCTTTTAGCCCCAGAATAAATATGGGTACGGTAGACCGATTCAACCCATATTTATCCCGTTGAGTCCAACCAATTTTCACGCGTAATAACTTTTATTACCCTACTTACCCAACGTAAAAAGAGTGTACCTCGGTGATCCGAACCTACCTCTAATGAAGAAGGGATTCATAGGTGCTATTATTTGGCAAGGCTTAATCTCAATTTTAAACAAATGTGAGAGATCTTATCAATTTTATTGTCTATTACTTTTAAGTGAACTAAATTGGTGAATGCTAGACAATTAAATCAATAACAACAAAAATAAATCATGTAGTGACGATTTTGCATGAATGCATAAATGAATTAAAACAAACAAGTCCTAATATGGCCACCTAGTTAATCTAATTAACTAAAATTGGCCACCTAGTTAATCTAAACAACTCCTTGGTCCCTTGATTCTTCATAAATTGGCCTCCTTCTTTAGGATTTCGGAACGCCTTTCCGAAAACACCGTCTTCATGAAAACTCCGTCTATAGATGCTTCATCTAATTACTAATAATTAAATTACATAACAATACCCTATTATACAATTTGTAATAAAATTAAAATAAAAACTATTAATTAATTAAAAATTAGGCGATACGAAATCGCAATTAATTACAAAACAAATCGATATTCCCTTACATTACGGAAAATACCAACTTCTGCCTATGGCCATATTAGGAAAAATTACATAATTAGAATGATAAAAAAAAACATTCATCCAAATGAATAATAAAATGCATTATGGAAAAATGACATGCCAAATCGTCTAACTTACCAACAACGATCATTTGAGCTTGCTTTGACGGAATTTTTACCAATAAAAATTCATAATCAATTCTTAAAACAATTTTAAGACTTACTCATTATACTAATCTGGTCTAATATCAAAATAATTATTCTCAACAATTATCTTGAATTTATATGGGAATTAAAACACAATTATGACAAAAATGATATAATAATTCACAATTATCATACAAAAATTCCATTTAATTTAAAAATTTATGGAAAAATAAATTTCAAAGCCATGAACATCCTGATCTTACACCAAAAATGTCATGCAAGTGAATATTTTTGTTTTTAAAATTTATTTAAAATGATTTCACAATTTAATTGATAAACGGACAATTTTTACGATTTAATTCTAAATCAAACCATAAAAATTGAAACAACTTTAAAAATAAATTTTATACATTTTGGAACATTTTCCAGGAGCTGAATATTCAAAAATTTCGAGCCAAAAAATTAAATCAATATTTATTTGCAAAATAACCATTATTTACCAATGTTTTATCAAATAAAAATTAATAAACAACCTAAATTAATCACATTAATTTAAAGTATCTACTTATCTCCTAAATAGAACATGAAAGTGGTTATTTCTAAATAAACATGCATAAAATTAACATGCAACCAAATTTAATTAACTCTTAATTAATTTTAATGCATTTTTACTCAATTTTATGCCATTTTAAGTTATAAAAAGTGGAAAAATTTAACAAAAATCATATTTTCGTCCCATATCATCTTAAGACCAGATTACTTACATGCAAGACCATATTATGTGATAAAACTAATTTTATTAACATAATATCAATTTTATTAATTTATTTCATAAATTACTAAAATCGTCTTAAAACAACATGCATGTATTTAACAATGCTCTGATACCACTTGTTAATTATTCAGACCAAATTAATACTCATCTTATGATATTAAAATTAAAAATTAATTTAAAGTGGTCTAAATCTACATGCATGCAAATAAAAGTATAAAAGATGGTATTAAACCATCTTAAGACAAAAGTTCCTTACATTGTATAAGGCAAGTAAGGGCACTACAAAGGTCTCCTACCTTTGTAGTTCTTGAGCTATATGAATGTGGATGATCCTCCAAATACACCAAAATTACCGAAATAGGTAATCTCCTAAGGTGGCACCCAAGATAAGCCCAAAATACTACTAAAATTAATAACTAGTTAATAGTAGTAGTAACTTTGTAATATGTATATTTGATGTACTAATTAATATTATTACCTTGATAATATTATTAGTTTACTTTTATATGTGTTTATTGTAAAAGGATGAACAAAATAAGAAGAAAAATATGGTCAACAAGCACACAAGGACCAATTTTTCTTCAAATTTCCAACCTAAGAAATGATGAAATGACTTAGGTATATATAGGCATGCAAATGTATACAATTCACATACAAATGCTAGTGGGAAATGCCTACCTTTTCCACTCACAATGAGTGTATTAGTAGTGTATAAAAATCTGTCCAAATGGTTCCCTTCGGGTCCATTTCGATTTTCGACATTTTCCCCACAAATGCTTATAAGTCTTATATTTAATTATCTGACATAATTAAATATTAATTTGATTATTTAACACTTAAATAATATAAATTAACTACCAATGACTACTTAACTATTAAGTAATCATAAGACCATTTTATCAATATACAATGTGCCAATATTAACCCATTTAGCTAATTTTACAACCTCTTGTAAAATTTAATAGCTAATTAATTCCTCCTCAAAACATATACACTTATCGTATAAAATTAATTAATTAACAATTAATTAATAAATTCTAATAAATTTATTATTTAAATATCACATAATTAAATAACAAATCTCCTTGTCCCGAGTTCGTAACCCGTCATCAAATAATACATTTACGTGACTAATTAAAAGTCAAATAATACAAGGAATTAATTATCTCGTATCTCATACAAACAATTAATTTATTCTATTTGGGCGTCATCCTATAGGTGTGACCTAAAGGGATCACCATCACCGCCACACGACAAGAATAATGTCAAACTCTAGTCACCAATCATTACCGATTAACGATGACCACAAAAATAAATAAATAAATCCCTGATATTCCTTTTACGAGATTTATTATGTAAACGCACTTATTGTGGAGGACACTACTCCAACAGTTATGCACCATAAACCTAACTCGGTAAATGGATGTTTAATTTCCGTCTTGCATGGAAATAAAAACTAAATCCAACTTGACATTAATTGCTTTATATTTGGATTAACAACCGACATAGAAAGCTCACATGTTAGGTTTAAACTTGTGGATGCACATTTATGCATTTACCCGTTTTATCAACTTTTGCAATTAACCAACCAAGATCGATCAGTAGAGGTCGCTACCGTGGGTGGGAATAGGTGTCCGATTAAAGGGCTTCCCAGTACGTACCTTCACCTTTTACTCAGAAGCTTTGGATAGTGGATGACCTTATACACGGCGTACGTGAGTCATTCTAGAGATAGGATGCTAAAGAGGGATGACTCCTTATCTTTAGTACCTATGTCAAACACTGCTTTCTTCCTTGGTTGACCTAGGTATAAAGTAGATTCGAACGGGTTCCAAGCATCCCACAAATGCTTGGTGGCGACTCCGAACATCTCTTGCATCGTTTCGAGACCCTTGTCGAGACGAAACCGACAGATCTAAAGTGATCCGGTCGAATGCGTTTTTATGCCACCGAGCGTGGCTTTCCGACTGCTGCACGTCCATGGATCGGCTGGGCGTCGCAGGTGGCCTATGTCCACAAATTGGCGACTCCGCTGGGGAAAACTAGGACAATTGTGTCTTTGTGATCCCTAGATGGTGAGACTCGAACGAGGTCTTGGTTGAAATGCATTAATTGATATCACGGTCCTAATTCCGGTTTCTTGTCGGGGCCCACAACCTAAACTTTATCGACCAATTGGCTCGTCCCGTCGGCATGAGTTTTCTCATCCCCGTGTTTCTCATCCCGATTGTGTCAAGCATACCGTTGACGTTACACATTTCTGTTTCGTCAAACAGCTTTCATTTCGTTCGTGCACGAGGCTAGGGCACCCTCCTTACACATTTTGTTTTGATTTGTATCCCTCTCGAAAATTGGGTTTTGATCGCTTGGTGTGTAACCCACCCTTTTAAGCCAAAACCCGTGTCAGCATTATGCATAATATAATGAAACTGCGAGTGCTTATGGGTTATGTGATCATAAGTCCTTTCGTGTTATTTCAAACTTTCAAAAACACCCTTTTGTGCCGTTATAATGGCCATTTCAAACCTCGGTCTTTGGCCGACCGTTGCACGCCTTTTTTAGGCCGTCGTAATGACTATTTTCAAACCCGGTCTTCTACAACCTTTTCAAAAGCACGCCTTTTTTGGCCGTTGTAATGACGATTATCAAACCCGGTTTTCTACAACCATTTCTAAAGTACGCCTTTTTAGGCTGTCGTAATGACGATTTTGAAACCGAGTTTTCTACAACCGTTTCAAAAACACCTTTTTACGCCGTTATAATTGCCGCGTCAAGAGACGGAATTTAACCCGTCTTGCGCCGACATAATGGCTCTTTCAAAACCCGAAAATGACACACACACCCTTTTTTGAGGGTTTTCAAATCCCGAGGACCATACACCGTCCCCGAGACCACAACCTTTTCAAACCTTTCAAAACCCTATTTTCAAAACACACGATTTTGAATTTCAAGGCCTTCTTCAGAAACAGCACATTGTTTTCAAAGCCGCCACAACTCAAACTCAAACCGTCTTTTGAAAACAAACTTTTCAACTAGTCGACCTTTTGAAGATCTCTATTCTTCGGAAGCCGTCCATAAAGCGACAAATGAATCTTTTTGAAAATTTCTATTTCGAAAATTTCAGTCCACCATTCCAATTCCGCCTCATGTCTATCGAGTCAAAGCAAACATACTTATGGGTCTTTACTTATGAGTCGTCTCACCTCGAGACTCGTTCAGCGGCGTCACATCATTATGTTGAACGCGGGTCAAAGTCCGGTCAATACCGTCACATCATTAATTGAGTCACCACCGAGACACCACACACGGTTGCCCTCGTTTTGTTGGGCCCGAAGTGTCTTTCCGTCTTTTGTGTTGTCTGCGTTTAGCCGTTAAACCGTGTCGGATTGGAATGTAACGTGAGCCATCTTCTGCCTCAGAGCCATGGCCCCGTCTTCAGAATCATCCAACAACAACGACGACAATAAAGATCTCACGAGTGCTCAGCTAGCCAGCCTGCTCACCGCTCTTAAGGTCACCCTGGACCGTGTCGAGACCCGTATCGACACCTTGTGTAATAAGGAAGCCGGAGTTCACAACACTCCACCTTTGACTGAAACTGAGAAAAGGCTCAAGCTCTTGGAAGAACAACTCCTAGCTGGTGGTAACAAAATCCACCTTGAGAACAATCGAAGATTCGAACCTGTTGGGGATCAATTGCCCAACAACTTTACCTTAACCGATGTACCCAAGTTTAAAGGAGTGGAGGACCCGTTCAATAACATTCGGGCCTTTAAGGACTACATGTCTATCAAGGGGGTGAAGCAAGAACTTTTCACCCGGATCTTTCCATCATCCATGGAACCAATTCCCCGCCAATGGTACTATTCCCTTGACCCCAAGAGCATTACCACTTGGGACGGAGTCGCCGTTGAATTTTCCAAACAGTGCGCCGACAACGTCGAAATCAAAGCCAACACCCGCACTCTCGAGGTCCTGACTCAGAATGATAAGGAAGAGTTCACAGAATTCCTCACCCGTTGGAGGAGGGTAAGCACTCAATTGGTCAGTAAGCCGAGTGAATCAACTCTGGTGGAGAAGTTTGTTAACATCCTCCATCCGGTTTATGTCAACCAGCTGAGATACCAAACCATCAAAACGTTCCAGAATCTATAAATCCTTGGAACCCGCATTGAAGACGACCCCCGCAAGGGTGTCCTAGCCAAAACCACCAGTAGAGGATACCAGGGATCTACATCAACTGGATCTCGCCCCTATGGTCAGACAAAAAAAATCGATGAGGTCAAACTCTTCAAACCAACCACATAGAAAACAGAACGTCCTCAAAGGGTATTTACAAACTTGGGAACAACCTATGTCAGTGCCCTAAAATGACTCATGGACGAAGGGAAACTACAGCCGATTGGGCCCACTCTGGACCTGTCGTAGGCTAAGAAACCCCGCTTCTGGAATCCCAACGCCTACTGCCAATACCACCAGGGTAAAGGTCATGACACGGAGGCCTGCTTTAAACTGAAGCACGCCATTCAAGATATGATTGAGAAAGGGGAATTACCTTTTTCTCCACCAACAAAACCAAATAACAAGACAAACCCCTTGGGAATCCATGCCATCTCTAACGACGAGCCAACTCTGGATTGCTCACACCTCATCCTACTATTGATGACGAGGTGAATGCAATGGAAAAGGATACCCCGGACGGGATGTTCGTGTTCAGCGTTGCAACCATGCTCACCATGTTCCAACAGGTTAAGGAAGCCATGGCCAGTCTCTCAGAAAGGATCACCCGACTTGAGGATGCCTACCACCGGTTGATTTTCAACCTACCAACACCAACACCACGCCCAAGGGAGGGTCTTCCGAGCACCCAAAACTCCCCTCACAAGAAAGGATTTCTCCTGCGACTGTTATTGCATGAACCCCACAATAATCAACATCACAATAATCAACCCCACAAAAACTACCCTCACAAGAACTTTATCAACAAAAACTATGCACCGAGGAATACCCCTCCAAGGTACCCTCGTGATCCCGAAATCAACGACATATGGAGAGACGACGCAGAGGATGTCTACATTGTTCCAAGAAAGGGGAAACAAGCAAAAGAGATCGGTCATCTTAATTACCCGGTCTGGATGCCCCTACCAAAATCTGAACAATTCGACAACCATTCCAACAACGAATGACCAAGTCGTCCCAGTCGTGGACACTCAACCCAAGGTTTCTGAAAACTCGATCCTTAAACAACTGCAAAAGGTGAAGGCCGAAATTTTAATTTGGCAACTTATTGCTACATCCTTCGAACATCGGCAGGCTTTGCTACAAGCCTTTGGAAAGTTTGCAATTCCCTCTACCTCCTCTCCAAAAGAAGTGGTAGCACATATGACAAGGGATGTCCCCGACTTGAGCAGCCCAGTCATCTTCTCTGATGAAGATATCCCTCCGTTCGGAGCCAACAATAATCTGGCCCTGTACATTACTGTACAATGCCTCAAGAAGAATGTGCATATGGTTCTAGTGGATGACGGGTCTGCGGTCAATGTCATTCCCCTCAAGACGGCTCATAAACTTGGCATCAAGGAAGCTGATTTGGTTTCGACTAATCAAGGACTACGCGCCTATGACGGCACCCGCCGTAAAGTTATGAAGCTTATCACTTTGACAATCGCAACTGGATCCCTGGAAAGACAAGCTAGTTTTCAAATTATGGGGTCATAGGGGAATCATGGGAATTGATCATACAAACATGTTCTCAAATTATAAGCAAGCAATTATTGTTGTGATGGATTGAGTTGGGTTATATCTTACAATCCTAGGAAAGTTTGGGTCCCGGAGCCGAATCGATTAGATTGTACAACACCTACAAATCGACTTAGTCTTTCCTACTCAACAACATGCATGGTCTAATGAGACTCGAGTTGGTTTATGTCTTACAAGTCTCATTGAAAAGATAGGTGATGGGTAAAAAAATGCAAGGATTCATAGGCTCACATTTCATCAAACATAACATGTGCATGAGTTGAGATCAAAACAAGCAAGCAAATAAACAATGAAAGCATATTAATTTAAGCATGAATCATTCCCCATGTTGGTTTCCCCTAATTACCCATTAACCCTAGCTAGATCACTACTCACTCATTATCATGTTGATCATGCTAGCAAGGTTGTCAATCATACCAACAAAAGGAAACATGATGAATAAATGAAAGTAATTAACAATAATTAAAAAGGGATTAAGAGAGTTATACCTACTAATGATTTCAATAATAAAGCAAAGAATAAAAGAAGTACTTGATGCTTGATTGAGAGGTTGTCAATCT
This sequence comes from Silene latifolia, assembly GCF_048544455.1. Classification (NCBI taxonomy): domain Eukaryota; kingdom Viridiplantae; phylum Streptophyta; class Magnoliopsida; order Caryophyllales; family Caryophyllaceae; genus Silene; species Silene latifolia. The sequence goes on along the minus strand of NC_133537.1, from coordinate 99,683,733 downwards.
CCCAATAATAACCCAAATAATCTTCAATTACCCAAAATAAAGGATGAACAAAGGAGAGATTAAGGAAATAAAACTTGTATTAAAACTTGATTAATTGTTGATTACAATACTAAAGAGGGATTTGATTGATATTAACTACTCTAATAATTGATAAGAAGAACATCCTCTTCTAATTAGACTAATGGGGTATTTATAGTGGAAATTAGGTGGATGCATTAGGGTTAACTAAGGGCTAAACTAGTAATTACACTTTTTAGATTGAGCAGGGAGACACCGGTATTTTTCGAAGGAAGGGCTTCTTTCACGGATGCTTGAAGAAGACGAAATTGTGCTGGACTGGAATCCGGGCGTATTGGTGCCGGGACGGACGGATTGTAGCAGGGGAAGACGGGCGTCTTTGGGAGAAGACGGCCGGATTCTGGTGGCTGCTGCCCGGGCGTCTTTGGTAGAAGACGCACGGATGGTGCTGTGGAGGACGGGCGGATTCAGGGCAATCCGCTCGGATTGTAGCTCAGCATTGTTTCTTCTTCTTTTCTTCCCTTTTCTTCATAAAATCCTTGGGTATTTCCTTGGGGATGCAAGGATCCTTCCTCAACATTGCTCATCTACCATAATATGTACAAAGGCCTTCTAATCTTGTCTCTCCTTGATGCTTGGTCATTGAATTCAATCAATTTAGTCTCGTTTTGCCATGAAAATGCAAGATTTGCACTCCTTTCCTACCAAGGGATCAAAATCTCAAAGAATATGCAAAACAAAGAACTAAAGACAATAAATGACCCAAATATGCACTAAAAAGCATGGGAACAAGGCTTATTCGGGGGCTAAATATGCGCTAATTATGGTCACATCAGTTATTATCATACAGATGGCGGTGATCAACTGGTCCCTAAAGGTCACACCTATAGGATGTGTTTGAGAAATGTGGTTATAGAAATATAATCACATTGATGCCTAATATGACTAAACAGTTAGTCAATGTGTTGATAAGACAATTATTTAATGAAGATTAAATAATATTAGTTGAGACGAATTAACTGTCAATTCGTAAATTGAATATAATAAGTTATATTTAATTAAATGCATGTAATGTTAGCTTGGACGAATTAATCTGTTAATTCGTAATTAAATGTAATCAATTATATTTAATATCAACAAGATGAATGTGTCATAGTGGTAATAGTGAGGGTACACAAACTAAGAGGTCATGGGTTCAATCCTCACTAGATGACAATTTAACACATTTTATACATTTTTGGAATAACCAAAAATAAGGAGATTACACACCTTATTTCGGTTATATGTGCCGAAATTAGGAAAGATTATATCTTCCTAATTGACTCCCATATTTCGGTCAGTATAAGAAGGAAAGGGAGATGATTATTCTACCCGAATTCTTTTTAACCTAGCCTCCTCTCTCATCAAGAAAAAAAACACAAAAAACAACTAAATTTTACAGAAAATTTTAGATCGATTCTAGCATAATCAATGGGGCATATCTCATATCGTCTTGGGTGCAACTGATATGTGAATATCTATTTTGATATTGTTTTTAGGCCGTTTTTGCTAGGACCGAAGGTTCTTTCTGAATCCTTTTCTTTTGTTTATGTATTTTTTTATGACTAGTGATCGTCATCATTAAATTCATTATAATCCTTTAATATTAAGGGAAGTATACAGATTATTTCCCACAATCATTTCACCAATTTAATTTATTCATTTTCAAACTTATACATTTCTTTTTAATTTTCTTTTTTTGGGGAATCATTTCACTCTCCTTCCACATCACATTTCAAACTTATATGTTTCTATTTTTTCTTTTTTTTAAGGGGTAACCCTCCCTACCGTCCGGTCATTTCTGACAACCTCCCTACCGTCCGGTCATTTCCGGCAAATTTTTTGCATTTCCGAGTTGTTATTTTGCGCTAATTTAGGCCATATGTACAAATGTATGTTCTATGTGATTTCTGTGTAAATTTCGGCAGCATGACGACATAAACCGTCATCTACCAAACCTGTTCAAAGCTAAGCTGCAGGTACAAACAAAGCAACCCAGCAGCAAAGGCACTCAGGCCATCATATATACAATCAAGAGGGGATAGGTACGGCAAAATGGGGGCTCGAGCCCCAAAACAAAGTCTGAATGTCCAAAATATAGGTCCTAAAAATGTACAAAATGTACAAAATACAGCCGAAAACAAAAAACAACAAGCAAACTATTGTTGGTCGCCGTCTAGCTCAGCAACTCTCGCCTCGTGAGCAGCAACCTCGGCGTCACGAACTTCGAGCTCCCTGAGCAGGCGAGCTGTCTCCTCCCAGGACTGGGCAAGCTCTCGCTCCCTCAGCAAACAACAAGAATTGGCTCATGTCAATCATTTCAAACATAAGGAAAATTAGAAAATTCGAAAATGAAGTAAACGGAAGGTTCATACCTGACGTCCTCGGCCGCCTTGAGTGCCTCGGCAGAGTAGTTCGCAGCCGGTTGGCTACCCTCCATAAAGCCACGAACCGGACGGCGCAAAACTCGCATTTCAAAAGAAGAGATTCTTAAACGATTGGACAAACTCAAGCAAATGTGTTCTTACACAAAATTATACAAGTTAGGAGACTCACCCTCCGAATCAGCTGCTGCCACTCGTCCAAGCCAGCATCTCTCACCGCCGCATCAAAGTCGCGCAGCTTGGAGATCGTCGTCATCCCCGTCGCGTCGGTGTACTCAAGGGTCTCGGGGTACTCTAGGGGCTCGATGCCCGCCACCTCGACCTCCTGCAAAGTCAAATGATTTCCATTAACCGATGATCATTCATCGTGTTCTCAAAATGATAAAAAATAAGAGTAAAACACTTACCACGACCGGCCAGTACGCCAGCCTCCCGTAGTGGAATGCTGAGTAGTCCTCGCCTGGAAAGAGGAGGGCGTCACCACCAACGCCAGCCAGGTCAGCCTCCCTCTCAGCCTCATAAGGCTCCCTAAACATCGTCCGAGGAGGGTCGATGGGAACCGTCAAGACATCCCGAGAGCGCTGACGAGCCAAACGCTCGCCTAAGTACCACACAGGACCCATCGACGTCCTCAGCAGCAACCGGCTCGAGCTCCTAGGTCGAAGTACCTCAGCCACAAAGGGAGGAGCGCCAGCGTAGTTCACCCAAGGCCTGGGCACCCACTAAGAAAAGCAAACGAAGGGCCATTCTTATGATCAGTTCTAAAAGTAAAGAAGAAAGACAAATAACGCAAGGTGAAGTACTCACGCCGTCCAACTGAAGAGCGTTCACCTCCCGTCGATAGACGTCGTGGAAGAAACGGCGACTCCTCGTACGGCACATCACTCAATCCCTCACAACGGGATAGGCCCTCTCCACCGGCTCCGTCCTCTTGGGCGCGAGGCCCGGAAAGTAGGAGTACACCCACGCCTATAAAACGAGATAATCAACAAAGATCTTTCGTGGTTCGATGAGAAAAGGAAAGGATTTTTCATGAAATAAGATGAAGGTTCATACCTCCAACAACAGCCCAGGGCCAACAGCGGTAGGAGAAGTCCTCTTCTCCATCAACTCCGGACGAACCATAGCCCACATAAAGCGAATGTGGACCGCAAAACCAGCAGTGACCCAGTCCCAATGGCCTAGGTCGCTCAGGTCAGAAAAAAAGGGAAGGAGCTTCGTCGATAGCCTCTCTCCCTTGTCTTCGAGGTAGATCGAAGACAGGAACCACCAGAGCCACAAACGGACTCTCTGATCTGCAGTACAGGGAGGAGGAGCCGTCTCCCTCCCCTCGATCACCACCAACACCGGGGTCTTCCCCGCAAAATAGTCCCGGACGTAAGAACTAGGCACCAATCCAGGCACTGCATCAGCCATCGGCATCATGTTGCAGCCGATCAATCTCCTAGCCTCATCCGAGTCTACCCTCATAGCTGTCTCCGGCCACTCCACTACCTCAGACCCACACGGCAAACCAGAAATCATGCCGTAATCCTCCAAAGTGACCCCCACCTTACCAAAAGGCATGTGTAATGTGGAGGTCGTTTCCCAAAACCGGTCCAAGAAAGATCGGACCAGGCTGAGGTTAGCTCGAAGCTTCCTCCTCGTGATATCCCTCCAAGCCTGCACCAAAGCACCAAACGCTCCCCGCTCGATGATGGCTCGCTCCTCAGCCGACAGCCTCTCGTAGCACCCTATCGCCGTCGTGTAGCCCGAGAACGATCTGATGTTCCCGGCCTCCTATTTGGATTCGAAATAAAAGCTATCTTTAGCTTGAATGAAGAAGAAAAGGAATAACAAAAGAAATGAAAGAAGATGAATGAAGAGCGATGAATTCGATTTACCAAGCTCTTCACCGTCCTGTAGGACAGGTGACCCTCTACAGCCCAACCTAGGTGCCTGCTTTCCCAAGTCTCAGCCCACGCAGGTGCTCCCCTTAGCTGGCGACCACCCCATCCAACGTTGGCCCGTCTCGGGGCCTCCTCCTCCTCAACAACCTCCTGCTCAAGGACCTCCTCGGTCCTCGGCCATCACCGCGCAGAAAAAAGCCTGCTCTAACGCCTCCTCAAGCGAGCGATAAGGGTCAATAGCAGTATCCACGTCCATGGAAGCTCTCCCTGACGTAGAAGCCTCATCACCTGCAAAATTAAAGTGAATTTAGGCCGTGTCAAGTGACGACAAGCCTTAATTAGAGGATTTTCGAGTTTTCGGAGCTCCGAAATCGCTCTTTTCTTGCCATCTTTGGCAATTTTCCAACAAACACGTCCGCTAATGCGGTAGTTTGGGTCAAGTCAAGCATAAGTTGAAGCCTAGTCATGGGTTCGAGTCGGAGTTTCGACAGCATTTCGTTATAAAGGCGATTATGCCCTAGGAAGTGTCCTAAAAAAGCCGTTACAAATCAAAATTCCGAGATGATAGGAAGTTTACTCATCATACAAGGATTCCAAATATCAAGTTTCGTCACAAATGGGCAATCCTAAGGCTATTTTTTAAGCGATTTGCGGTTTAGCTGTGAGACCGTCTCAATTTCACTCAAATGCTCAAAACTCAACGAAATATCGAAACAAATACATGGTTACGATCCTTATACTACCTGATGTTGAACGAGGTCGTCACTCATCCAATCAAACACATTTATAATACTCAACAAACAACTAGTTAGCGGTAAGTCGAGGTCGATCCATGGGACGGTGTGCTTTGGGTTCTAAGTCTATCTATATCAATTTATGCTAGTGTCACAATTTGGTTGGATTTGTAGTTGTGTCTAGACTAATGCAAACAATAAAGTAAAGCAAACAATAAAAGGAAAGATGTAAACAAATGATTAAAAGTGCTAGGATATCATGGGGTCATGGGGAATTCATGGTGTTGATCATACAAACATGTTTACAAGGTTGCAAGCAATTAATGTTGTGGAGGAACCGAGTTGGGTTATATCTTACGGTTCATAGGAAGAGTTGGGTCCCGGAGCCGAATCGATTAGATTGTACAACACCTACAAGTCGACTTACTTTCCTCCTATTCAACTTCTATGCATGGTCTAACAAGACTCGAGTTGGGTTATGTCTTACAAGTCAAGTTGAGTAGATAAGAGATGGTAAAAATGCAAGGATTCATAGGCTTAGCATTTCATCAAACATAACATGTGCATAAAGTTGACATCACAACAAGCAAGCAATTTAATCATGTGAACATATTAGATTAAGCATGAATCAATCCCATGTTGGTTTCCCCTAATTACCCATTAATCCTAGCTAAAGAAACTACTCACTTATTATCATGGGAAACATGTCATTAATGGTGTCAATCATCACAACAAGTATAAACATGATAATAGAATGAAGAAATGAACAATAAAGATTAAAGATTAAAGGAATTATACCAACTTAAGATGATCCAAACAATAAAGCAAAGATAGTAGAAGAAACTTGATTGATTGATGGAAGGTTGTCAATCTCCCAATAATAACCCAATAATCTTCAATTACCCAATAATAAACTTGAATAATAAACTTGAACAATAATTATGGAAAGATTAATGTGTAATTTGTGGAAAGATTAAAGAGTAATCTATTCTAATCTACTCCTAATCTAATCTAAGGAAGGATTTTCTACCCAAAAACAACATAAAAAGGATCCCCTTTGATTATTTACAAATGGGGTATTTATAGTGGAAATTAGGGAGGATGCATTAGGGTTAACTAGGGGCTAAACTAGTAATTACACTTTTTTTAGTTGAGCAAGGAGAAGCCGGTCTCTCTTGAAGGAAGGGCTTCTTTCTTTTTAACTTGGAGAAGACGAAACTATGCTGTGAAGAAATCCGTGCGTACTGGGGTCGGGACGGCCGGATCCTGGTCAAGGAATCCGAGCGGATTCATGGGAATCCGGACGGATTCTAGTGGGGAAATCCGAGCGGATTAGAAAGCAGGACGCTCGGATTGTTTTGTGGAGACGGGCGGATTTAAGACAATCCGCTCGGATTGTTCTTCAGCCGTGGTTCATCTTCTTTTCTTCCCCTTTTTGCTCATTCCCATTTTTATTCTTGCGAGATTGGTCTTTAGTCCTTGCTTCCTCTTCATACTAGTCCATCCATTATCGTCAATAAGCTTACAAATATGCACGAAAGACGGGAATTTCCGCCTTATTCTCTCCTTTTCTACAAAACATATGAAATGCGATAGAAAAGCAAATAGGAAGGTTTTGACGGATAAAATGGCCATAGAATGTTATAATAGTATGCAAAATAGGCTCAATTAGGGGACTAAATGTGCGCAAATAATGGTCACATCAAATATCCCCAAACCGAACCTTTACTCGTCCCGAGTGAAGAGGTGACTAAAACTAGACCTTTATTTAAACTATCCTACTAACATAGCCGATATGAGACAATTAGCGGGTCTCACTCCGCCCCTTCAACTCACAACAAGACAACCATGAGGTAGGATGCCTTCTTGCAAGGCAAGGTGGGGCTTGCCAAAATGGCGACACATCCAATCATTAAGCACACAAAATCAAGTAATGGATGCATCTACAAAAGAATAGCCACTTTCCTCATCTAAGTGGCGGAAATTATCTACAAGGGAAGCAATTCAAGGGTACACAATCCTTCATAGATGCAATTTGTTCAAACTACTAAGCCTAGAAGGATACCAATAAATCACCTCCAAGTTGTGTCAAGCTAGGGTACCTTTGTCCTCAATCGTTAAATGCTTTTGTCAAGAATAGACTCCCTATGGTGTTAGAAACACTGGAGGATCGCGGAATTCCCCCTCTTGCCTAGACAAGAAGAAGGGTCGTCCCCTCTCTACCATGCACAAAAATGGATACGGTGGATAAAGGGATCAATAGATATTTGAGTTTCACTTTGGGAGTTTGCTTTTGTTTTTGTTTTTCCCCCCAATTTCATGTGGCATATAACATTTGAGAACACTTTCTTTGCCATTTCTTTTTGATTTTTGGCAATTTCAACACTTGACAACTTTTTGCATTTTCTTTTGAACATTTTCAAAGTCACCCCAATTAGTAACGAGGGTGCCTTGTATTTGAAACTTAGGAGTTCTATTTTTGCTCCTCTTTTCTTTTGATGCATTTTTGCAAACTTTCTTTCACTTTTCATTTCATTGAACTCAAATTGATTTCTTTTTGTTTTTGTGCCCATTCCCTTTGATGACAAAATGTATGGTAGAATATGGATGAATGATGGAAGTATGCATGGTTTCAAGGGTCACCTTGGAATAAACGGTAGCCAAGGAGTTATCACACCACAAGGTACTCTTGACTAGGCTTTAAACCATGGGTCAAAGGATACTAGCATGACACATCCTAGGGTGTTTTACAAGTATTCTAACAAGCAAAGTCTTAAGAATAAAAAGCATCTACTAGGGCCTATATACACTTGTCAAGCTTCCCAAGTAGACGGTTTCGCAAAATTTTCTAACATGCAACTACATGCCATGATGCAACTAACATATATACATCCTAATGCATATGATTCTACCAACTAATATGCCAAATAAACTAAATGCAATCCTAAATTCACATTGTTTTTACCGCATCAATCAAAATAAAGCCACATAGTCATTAACATAAAGAGGAAAAAGGAGATTGGAAAGATCATACCATGCGGTCTTCAATATCCTCATGTCTCGGATGTGGCGTAGTCAATCAATGTGAAAAAGGATGGACAAACACAATATATACAAAACAATATATACAAATCTAAACTACAAAGGAAATGAACTTGTTTTTGGATTTTTCAATTTTTCAAATTTTTATGGTTTTTGTTTTTATGAAATCAAAAGACATATTTTTGTGTTTTTCAAAAATTTTCAATTTTTATCATTTTGGAATATAAATTCCCATCCCCCACTTTATTTTGGACATTGTCCTCAATGTACATGTAGGAGTAGGGATAAAAGAAATACATGTTTTTGGATTTTTGATTTTTTTTTTTTGAAATAAAGTACAAATGCAATGATATGGTATGAATGAATGCATGCTCTAACTAAATGCAATTTTATATGACATATATAACAAATGAATGCAATCTAAACTATACTATATGATGCATGATTTCTAGTAAACTATGGTCACTTATGATCAAACCTCCCCAAACCGATTTAAACACTATATCTAGTGTAGAAAGAAATAGGTTTGGTCATTAGTAACTATGCATGAATTCTAGTCTATATGCAACTATCTACATGAATCATGTGAGATATATTACAATGCAAGCTATACTATGTGAACTACCTAATGCAAAAGCAATATGAAATATAATATAAATGCAAGCTAAATGTTATACTAAATGCAATGTAAATATAAAAGAGAGAGGGAGAGATGGATATCATACAAGTGGAAGTGGTGAAGTAGGCCTCTTTCACTCGTCATCCTCATCATAGTCATAGCCATAACCATGAGAGCTTCCGGCTTGATCATGTTCGGGTGCTTGGCCCCAATATCCTCCTTGGTCAAAATCTCCTTCTTGACCCGAGTTCCCTCCACCTTGGCTAGAATGCCCTCCATCGCCGCGACCCCAAGCTTGGTTCCCATAATTTGGGAACAAGAGCTCCGGTTGTGCCCAAGAGGGTTTAGGACCATCGGGGTCAATATACCCTTGTTGAGCCATGTTATAGTATTGGGGGTAGAGGGCTAGGTAGTTGTCTTCCCTCCCTTTATGCACCCCAAGGTCCACTCTATTCATGAGTGCCATCAAATCATTAATATCCGGGGTGTTGGGGATTGCCGGTTGGAAAGGGGTATGTGGAATAGGGTAAGGTGGGATAGGGACATAGGAAGGTGGGCGCATTTGTATCCCCGGCCCTCCACGAGGTGGTTGACGGCGTGGCTCTTCCCTTTGAGGGGGGTTATCAAGAATTTGGATATCAAGGAGGAAGCTTGGTGGAGGAGAGTATGGACTCAATCGTGGTTCGATGCCCGGTATCTTCCATCCTTCAAGGATCATCGAAGTGCAACCCTTGGTGTACCATTCCACGCTCTCATCTTGAGTGTAGTTGCACCATCGGTGACTATAGAAGATGGTGTGCTCATCAATCAAAGTCCTCCCTTCAAGAGGAACATAGGTTCCTCGGGCATTGAACCCGGGGCAAAGGTGTTTAGCCAACATTGTGATTAGACCTCCCATTACGAAGGTTTTAAGTTGAGATGTCCCTTGAGCAAAGTCATTGAACCTATTGAGTATCTCAAGTGGCGTATTGAAGTTATAACGCCTTACCCCTCGAACATTCAAATGAGACTCGAGAAAAGTTAAGTCGATGATAGTACACCGATCTTGCTCGTACCTCCCATTGATGCATCCGGCTACAAAGCGTTCGGTGAATCGAATTACCGGGTGTTGAATAGCAAATGTATAGCAACGCTTTATATGGGTAAAGTTCCTCCCGGAGATAGCTTTCCAAAGAAAATCCACACTAAAATTATCGGGCTTGTCGGTATAGGCGGTGGGTATTTGAAGACCGAAAACATAGGCAAATTCCTCAAGAGAAAGAACATGGTCTCGGTTGCATAACCTAAACTCCATGCCTAAATTGTTGCGGGCATCCGCCACAATGCGAAGGCTACTCAAGAACTCAAGGGTGAGACTAAGGTAAGTCTCTTCATGAGCATGGAAAAGGTCCCCAATGCCAAGGCCATTGAAGAACGCCTCGGTAGGGTACCTTATCTTAAGGATTTCCAACACCCTAGTGTCAACAAATTGAGTAGGTTCGTATTTCTTACCTAGAAGCTCGACGAAATTTTCGCGGTGGTCGTCGGATATGAAGATCACTTCTTGGAAGTTATTGAGTTGTTCAATACCGCCCCTCATTATCACATCTCGTGGTGTTGAAGAGGATGATCCCTTGCGCTTCTTTCCGATCGAATCAAACAATTTCTTGGCCTTTCCCTTGGAACTCATGTTGGTGATGGTGGTGATGTGGGTGATGTGGGTTTGGTGATTTTGAGGATTGAAGAGAGTGTTTTAGGGTTTGATAAGATGAGGAAATGAGGGAGAAGGGGGTGTTTATATAGAAAAAGAAGGGAATCCGAATGGATAGGGTTGGACCTGACCCGCTTTTCTCGCGTGAACAGTACAATCCGAGCGGATTGCAGACGGGACGGACGGATTCTCGATGGGCAAGACGGGCGTCTTCTGTAGAATCCGCGCGGATTCTAGAACAGAGAAATCTGTCGGTTGAGAAGCAGGGACAAGACGGGCGGATTTTGCACGAGACGGACGTCTTGATCAGGACGGGCGGATTCCTTTGAATCCGCTCGGATTCTTCCTCAGTTTCACCTTTTTCTTTTCCGTGGGCCCTGGACGGGCGGATTTGCTTGAATCCGAGCGTCTCTGCTTCTTTCTCCTTCTTCTTTCTTCTCTCGTGAAATGATAAACCCCTTTTTCACTGATTTTCTCCTTTTTCCTTATCTTTTCTGAAATTTGCTCATAAATCATGTAAGATGACTCTCTCTCTCTTCCCTCTCATGCAAGAAATTAAATGCAAAAATAAAATGTACAATATTATACAAAACAAAGAGGTTCAAGAAATATCTTACAAATGGTGGTTTGAGGTAGGACTCCACCAAACTAGTTCAATTTGTAGAAGTTCTTATCCGTAGAGCTTAAAGCTCTTAGTAGAAGATCGAAAGCTTGTGAGCAAGCTCCAAATAAGCATAAGTATGGGTTGCTCCACTTGAAGATGAAATTTGGCCAAGGAGGCTTGTAAAATGCTCTTTTTCTTGTCTCCTCCTTAGTGTTAGAGCTTTCCCAATGTTTCAAGTAAACACATTCATGAGTCTTGTTAAGATTGAGCGTGGAGTGTGGTTCATTTTCATCCGTGGACTTCCACTTACCAACTTCTTCTTCAATTTTGGTGATGATGATAGCATTTTGATTCTTCAATCCTTCCAAGGTGGAAGGAGAGTCTTCATGACTTTGATGATTGGATACCATAGGAGTTGAGATTATGGGTGCCAAATTTTCACAAGTAGCCTCACGAGCAATTTTCTCTTTGAGCTTTTTCACCAAATAACTCTTGTAAGACACTTTGGCTTTTTGAAGAAGATCTAACATATCCTCTTCAATGATCATTGGCTCCATGATAGGTGTCAAGTGGTTTTCATGAAGGATAAAGGAAGGACGTTCTTCTTCATGATAAGGTATCTCAAATGTTTCAAGGATAGGCTCCTCAAGCAAGGTAATATTGTGAATCCCTCCTCTAGGTTCATCATCATTGTTGCTATCTTTACGTAAATCATGAATGGGGGCTTCTTTTAGCTCTTTTTCCAACACCTCAATGTTCACATCAAAGGACGCACCCTCATACTCACAAAGGCTAAGAGTATTTGGCCTACTCAACCTCATGTCTTCATCATCAAATACCACACTTTCATACTCACAAGAGCCCAAAGAGGTTGGCTCTTCCCACTTCTCATCTTCCATATCAAAGGTCACTACTTCAAGCTCGCATTTATGCTCAATACCCAAAGAATGGTGGTGGGTGATTGCTTGGAATTCTTTTAATTGGGCAATTTGAATCCCCAATTCCTTTCTTTGGATAGCGATGTTTTTAAGAACATCTTCTTCCTTTCGGCTCTCTTCTAGCATTTGTTTGAAGAAGTTTTGTTGGTCTCCCATCATTTGGAGGATCATGTTTTGAATGGGTTCATTTCTTTGTTGTGGGTGGGTGTGAAAGTGGTTGTATTGTGGCATTTGAAGTTCATTGTGAAATGGGTATTGGGTGGGCGGTTGTTGTTGATATTGGGTGTGGTAATTTTGATGGGAAAAATTGGGGTAGTGGTTAGGATTTTCATTGTACAAATAGTAAGGTAGGTTTGTGTTGACTTGCTCCTCAAACTCCCCATACCCATAGTCATACTCAAAAGATCCACCACATACTCCATAAACCAAGTCTTGAGTCATCATAACTAAGACAAGGAGATAACTACAAACATGGAAACTACACGAAAATGGTAAGAACAATCCTTGAGGAACAAGTTCCTCAAGGTGAAAGCAAAATTAAAATAGACAAACAAGTAAGAACTTAATCACATAGCACCGTCCCCGGCAACGGCGCCATTTTGATGTTGAACGAGGTCGTCACTCATCCAATCAAACACATTTATAATACTCAACAAACAACTAGTTAGCGGTAAGTCGAGGTCGATCCATGGGACGGTGTGCTTTGGGTTCTAAGTCTATCTATATCAATTTATGCTAGTGTCACAATTTGGTTGGATTTGTAGTTGTGTCTAGACTAATGCAAACAATAAAGTAAAGCAAACAATAAAAGGAAAGATGTAAACAAATGATTAAAAGTGCTAGGATATCATGGGGTCATGGGGAATTCATGGTGTTGATCATACAAACATGTTTACAAGGTTGCAAGCAATTAATGTTGTGGAGGAACCGAGTTGGGTTATATCTTACGGTTCATAGGAAGAGTTGGATCCCGGAGCCGAATCGATTAGATTGTACAACACCTACAAGTCGACTTACTTTCCTCCTATTCAACTTCTATGCATGGTCTAACAAGACTCGAGTTGGGTTATGTCTTACAAGTCAAGTTGAGTAGATAAGAGATGGTAAAAATGCAAGGATTCATAGGCTTAGCATTTCATCAAACATAACATGTGCATAAAGTTGACATCACAACAAGCAAGCAATTTAATCATGTGAACATATTAGATTAAGCATGAATCAATCCCATGTTGGTTTCCCCTAATTACCCATTAATCCTAGCTAAAGAAACTACTCACTTATTATCATGGGAAACATGTCATTAATGGTGTCAATCATCACAACAAGTATAAACATGATAATAGAATGAAGAAATGAACAATAAAGATTAAAGAGTAAAGGAATTATACCAACTTAAGATGATCCAAACAATAAAGCAAAGATAGTAGAAGAAACTTGATTGATTGATGGAAGGTTGTCAATCTCCCAATAATAACCCAATAATCTTCAATTACCCAATAATAAACTTGAATAATAAACTTGAACAATAATTATGGAAAGATTAATGTGTAATTTGTGGAAAGATTAAAGAGTAATCTATTCTAATCTACTCCTAATCTAATCTAAGGAAGGATTTTCTACCCAAAAACAACATAAAAAGGATCCTCTTTGATTATTTACAAATGGGGTATTTATAGTGGAAATTAGGGAGGATGCATTAGGGTTAACTAGGGGCTAAACTAGTAATTACACTTTTTTTAGTTGAGCAAGGAGAAGCCGGTCTCTCTTGAAGGAAGGGCTTCTTTCTTTTTAACTTGGAGAAGACGAAACTATCTTTGTGAAGAAATCCGTGCGTACTGGGGTCGGGACGGCCGGATCCTGGTCAAGGAATCCGAGCGGATTCATGGGAATCCGGACGGATTCTAGTGGGGAAATCCGAGCGGATTAGAAAGCAGGACGCTCGGATTGTTTTGTGGAGACGGGCGGATTTAAGACAATCCGCTCGGATTGTTCTTCAGCCGTGGTTCATCTTCTTTTCTTCCCCTTTTTGCTCATTCCCATTTTTATTCTTGCGAGATTGGTCTTTAGTCCTTGCTTCCTCTTCATACTAGTCCATCCATTATCGTCAATAAGCTTCCAAATATGCACGAAAGACGGGAATTTCCGCCTTATTCTCTCCTTTTCTACAAAACATATGAAATGCGATAGAAAAGCAAATAGGAAGGTTTTGACGGATAAAATGGCCATAGAATGTTATAATAGTATGCAAAACAGGCTCAATTAGGGGACTAAATGTGCGCAAATAATGGTCACATCACTACCAATGAGCCATTTATAGGGTCAATTTTGCCAGGCAAAATCATTTGGGGGAAAAGCCCCAAATTTTCGACATAATTAGGGTTGAAAACCCTGATTTTGTCTGTCCTATTTGATCAATTATGGAAAATTAATGCACAAATAATGCACATACCTCGATTAGTCATAGAAAATGCGAGTTTTTGATCGAATTTTGACGGAAAATGGTTGGAATTTGAGAGAGAAATGAGAGAATTTGTATTTCGAAATAATGAAATAAACCCCCGTTTCATCGGGTTTTTTTACCCAGAAATGCCACGCTCAGGAAAAGACGCAGCAGATGTTGCGCCTCTTCCAAGGAATGCAGCTCTTGCTACGCCTCTTCCTCGGTTTCCCTCCATACGAATTTTCGAAGATTCGTTATGAATTCGTTATCTTGTCACTACTACAAATACAGGCAACAACAACGGCCCTTTAACAACGCTTATTCATGAAAATCATCAAAAGACATTGTAGAATGGATGGCGCGAATTTTACCAAACTTAATTACAACGGTTCTGTGATGTTAACCGTTGTTATTGGTTTTAACAACGGGTCATACTTTCAAAACCGTTGTTAATATAAAAACTAATAACAACGATTACATTTTAACCGTTGTTAATAATTTGGCGCAAAATTAGTGAAAAGTAATTACAACGGTTTGTTTAGAACCTGTTGTTATTAGGTTGTAACAACGGTTCTATACTGATTAACCGTTGTTATTAATGTAATGCAAATCTTAAGAACAACATATTTCTTTATTCTGCTATACGCTACAAAACAAAAACACAAGCTAATACTGCTACTATATCATCCTCCATTCCTCCCTGATCATCTCTCTGTCTTCATCTCCGTCACTGTTGTCGCTGTCTTCTCTCCCTCATCGTGTTTATCAATCAGGTATATATGTTTCTTAGCAACGCTTATAGATATAGGATTTTTTGGGTTATTATCTAATTTGTTGATAATTTAGCTTAATTGCTTTCCTGAATTTCGTTTATTTGTTTGCCTATTATTACGAATGTAGAATAATGACTCGAACTTGGATGATTGATGCAAATATGAGTGATCGCAACTATAAGGATGGTTAGCTGAATTTTATGAAGTCGTTTCGAACAATTTGAAAGGTTCTTCTAGTATTGCATGTACTTGTGAAAGATGTGGTAATATTAGCTATATGGCTTTTCTGGACGTTAAAATACACCTAGAAAAGTGGAGATTTAGTCGATCCTATACACGTTGGATTTTTCATGGGGAACCATTAGAGGAAGATAATAGCGATGAAGAAGATGATGTTGAGGTACACGAAAGGCTAACTGATGATCCTGAGTTTGCCGAGTTTTTTGAGTTGGAAGAGTTGGAAGTAGAGAAGTTGAATGTTCGGTCAATAGATAATGAAGAGAATGATGATGAGTCGATTGCTTTTGAAGATGTAGGTGATGACACTAGTAATTGGGATGACCTTAACAACATGTATGAGAAGTTGTGTGAGTCTGAAGCACCTATGTATCCTGGTTGTAAGTTCACAAAAATGTCGGCTGTGGTGAAGTTGTATAATATCAAGGGGGCAAATGGGGTGAGTGACACGTGTTTCACTAGTTTTTTAGCCTTGATAAAGGAGTTGCTTCCTGATGGTAATGTTCTACCTCTTAAGACATATGAGGAGAAAATACTAATAAGAGGAGTGGGTATGAAATATGAGAAAATACATGCATTTCCAAATGATTGCATATTGTATCGGAAATTATATAAAAACTTAACCAATTGCCCTAAATGTTTGGAGTGGCGTTATAAGGATAAGGAAGGGATCCCGGCTAAGGTGGTGTTGTATTTTCCATTGATACCAAGAGTCATAAGGATTTATGCGAATCCCGATGATTCAAAAATGTTAACTTGGCATGAAACTGGAAGAATAAATGATGGAAAGCTAAGACACCCGGCAGATGGTATGCAATGGAAATCGTTCGACGCTAAGTATCCCGAGTTCGGCAATGAACCTAGAAACTTACGTCTAGCGCTGTCCACTGATGGAATGAACCCACACGGAAACATGAGTAGCCAACATAGTACTTGGCCAGTAGTGTTGGCTATTTATAACTTACCTCCATATGTGTGCATGAAAAGAAAGTATTTGATGTTGTCGTTGTTATTTCCGGCCCTAAACAACCTGGAAATGATATAGATGTCTATTTGGAACCTCTTCTAGATGATTTGCGAATGTTGTGGGACAGTGGGATATAAGTATTTGATGCATATAAGAACGAAACTTTCAATTTGAGAACGATGTTATTGTGTACAATATCTGACTATCCGGCTTATGGCGACCTTTCTAAGCACACAGTTCATGGGAAAGAGGCTTGTCCATTGTGTGGGGAGGATATCGAGTCTGAATACTTGAAGTCTTCTCGTAAGTATATGTATATTGGAAATAGGAGGTTCTTGTATCATGACCATTATTATCGCAAGATGTAGAAAGCATTCAATGGAACACAAGAACTTCGTCAACCTCCTAGAATTTTGAGTGGGCATGAAGTTTATCAGAAAGTAAAGCATATTGAGATAGATTATGGGAAGAAGAGCGGCTCTAAATTGTCTACTCGTGGGTATAAGAAAAGATCCATATTTTTTGATAAACTTCCATATTGGCCTGACCTGGAGGTCAGGCATTCCCTCGATTTCATGCACATTGAGAAAAATGTCTGTGATAATATTATCAATACCCTTCTGAATGTTCTTGGTAAAACAAAGGATAACGCCGCAGCTAGGGAAGATATGAAAATGATGGGTATTAGGCTAGAGTTGGCACCACAGAAGAGAGGTAATCGTATATTTTTACCGCAAGCAGCTTATACCCTTTCACGGAATGAGAAAAAAGAGTTATGTGCATGCTTGAATGGAATTAAAGTGCCACATGGTTATTCGTCGAACATCAAAAGCCTAGTGTCGATGTAAGACCTAAAACTCACCGGGTTAAAGTCACATGATTATCACACTTTGATGCAACAATTGCTACCTGTGGCTATTCGTTCCATTTTACCTGAAAAGGTAAGATATGCTATAACTAGATTATGTCTCTTCTTCCAGTCCATATGCGAGAAAGTCATTGATCCCGATGACGCTGATTTATTGCAGGACCTCGTTGTAACCTCTCTTTGTCAGTTGGAAATGTATTTTCCACCCTCTTTCTTCACTATCATGATTCATCTGACCATTCACTTGGTTAGGGAGATTTTGTACCTTGGGCCCGTGTACTTGAGATACCAGTATCCTTTCGAAAGATTGATGAAAGTCTACAAGGACTATACATCTAATCGGTATCGTCCGGAAGATTGTATTGCTGAACACGCTATTTTAGACGAAGCTCTTTCATATTTTTACGCTCATCTCTCCCATCAGGAGTTGATTGGCGTTCCTAAGAATCGTCATAGTGACTGGATGACCGGAAAAGGTATTAGGGGCTGGGTTGAAAAAATTGTGACACGTGAAATGTTGCATTTAGCACATACGTATGTGGTAAACAATGTAGATGAGGTTCAACCTTATATTCAACGACACAAAGATGAGATCAAATACGATCACCCAAACAAGACCGAGAAGTGGATTGCAAACGAGCATACGAAGACGTTTGCAGAGTGGTTTAGGAATATTGTCTTAGAGTGTACGAATCAAACTGGTGATGACATCTCTCCTAGGTTACTACGTCTTGGTTTAGGTCCAAATGCCAGGGTCACCTTTTACAGCAGTTTTGCCATTAATGGATATACTTTTTACACCCGCGAGCAAGATGAGTTGAGCACAATGCAAAATAGTGGTGTGAGTTCTGAATTTGAGGCAATGCACTTTGCTACTTCAAAAGATAAAAAGCCAATTTGGGGAAAATGCCTTTATTATAGTGTTATCAAGAAATAATGGTACTAGATTACATTGATTTCACAATGCCTTTGTTTCAATGTAACTGGGTTGATAACAACCTCCATTGTGTCCGAAAGGATAAGATGGGATTTACGTTGGTCAATCTGGGTAAGGTTGGCAATAATAAGGATGATCCTTTCATAATGGCATCCCAAGCTAAACAAGTGTTCTATGTCACCGATCATATGGATAAGAAGTGGTCTGTTGTACTGTCTATAAGGAGTAGAAGCAGTAGTCCATCCGATAATGGTGATGATGATCAGGATGTCGTTTTTGAGGGAATGGATCACTCTACCACTGTATCTTATTTCGACGATGTTGACACTGATCATGAGGACACTGAAAGCATCTATATGCGTGATGACCATGGTGAAGGTATTTGGGTTAACGAAGAAACTATGACATCCAAGAAACGTCCCCGATCCTGAGATGGTTCATCAGGACACAATGATATGGACGACCAACATTTTAAGTCATTTTCAGACCAGTAATTTGATGGTTTAATTTATTTGTGAGTTGTGGGGAGCTAATGGGATGCCTGAATTTATAGCAAGTTTGAGATGTGTTATTTGTCTTTAGCTTTTGGTAGCTTTAAAAAGCCAATAGAACCAATAATGGTCATTGTTAAATAAAGATTCCCAAATTTGCATGGCATGGGAAATCCTGTAGCTTAGATATGCAGTATGCATGCATGCTGGCGTTGTCTTATTTTTTTGATCTTATTATTAGATGTGGATGCTGGTGTTGAAATTGCTGAATTATGTTGCAGTATATGGTGCTTCTATCATAACATTTACATAAAGATGTATTGTTACTGAGTTTGGTACGTAATGGAGTTACAGTAATTTCAAAAAAAAAAAGGTTCAACAATAACAATGGTTATATTTAAATTACCCGTTGTTAATACTTTCAACAACGGTTATAGTTACATTACCCGTTGTTATTACTATCAACAACGGTTATAGTTACATTACCCGTTGTTATTACTTTCAACAACGGTTGTAGTACCCCTACCCGTTTTCATTTATTTTTTTAGACGTATTTCATTTTGGCGCAAATTTGGTGAAAATATATTACAACGGGTATATTTTAACCGTTGTAATAAAGTTTTGACAACGGTTGACTTTTATTTACCCGTTGTTATTAACATATAACAACGGTTTTGTTTTGAGGACCCGTTGTCAATGGTTTGTCTTAATAAAAAACTAATTTACAAACACATACAGCATACCACACAAACACACACAACACCAGTTCAACTGTTGGTATCCTGAGTTTATTATTCTCTCTTCCTCGCTTTCTACATTCTCGTTGCCGGCCGTCGCCCAGTTTCCGACGCCCAGATTCCGTTGCCTTCCCTTATCATCCTGCTCGTTCTCTTTATCATCATCATCAGGTATGTTCACTTTAATTTTGTGTTTCGTCATTAGAGTTTTAAGACGATCATCTTTTTTCTTTTTCATGCATCTGTTTGTTTTTTGTCTTCTTTGTTATCTTTATCATCCCGCATCATCTACTTCACTCCTCTTATTAGGGTTTAGGATTTTAGAAGCTCAATCTGTTGTTTTAAATTTTCATTCCTATTAGGGTTTAGGGTTTTAGATAATACTCTGCATGTACGTTGTTAAGTTGTTCATTTCCTATTTCATTCATATTTGGGTTTTAGGATTATCATGGATGAAAAACGGAAAAGAAGTCAAAAGAATAATAAGCCTGGGGATAATAAGCCTGGTGAGAGGGGTGCTACGAAGTGCCATAAAGCCCTTGCAGCTATAGCCGCTAAAGAGCCGATGAAAATAACATGGAGCTCGAAGGGTTTCCCTACTGGTCCAAATGCTGGTTATTTATCCAGTTGGATTGGATGTTGCACAAGACAGTTTGTGCCTATCCATTTAGATGACATTAGAAATTTGAATCCAAAATTGGCGGAGTAATACTTGGCTCGTGTAAAGGAAGCCTTTGATATTGCCGATGAATGCCATGATAAGTATTTAATGCATAAGGCAGGGGATGCCCTAAGGCAGTGGAAGTGTGACGTTGCTAGGGATTGGTTGTATGTGGACAAGGCAACGGGGGAGATGCGTAAGAACCCACTGGGAGACAATAAGTGTCCCACCATCAGTCAAGAACAATGGGATCTTTTCAAAGAGATGAGAACTACTGAGAAGTTTCAGGTTAAATATCCTCGCCTTTTAACGATTTACCTATCATTTTTTTAATTAATGAGTTCTTTATATAATCTTTTTATTATCTCATCTACTTGCGCTTTTATATAATTATTTGAAGGCCGTTAGCAGAAGAAATCGTGCTAACATTTCATGCAAGAAGGGGAAATGGTATGGTTCTCGAGGCGGTTACAGAAAGATAGAAGAGAACCTCGTAAGTAGCATGCATTCCCCTGTGAGACTTTTTTTTTTTAATCACACTTGGACTTGCGTTGATACACATTTATATGTATAACTGTTACCATTTTAATGTGTAGGTGGCAAAGGGAGTGACCAACTTGGATCGGCATGTAACTTATAAAGAAGGGCACACGCCTAAAGGATCCCGGTCGCGTGACAAATATGATGAGGAAGTGTTGGCCAACATAGTAAACATTATTTTATTAAGACGAGTTCATTACTAACTTTATTATTTTAGTCACAAATATAATTTGAAGTTTATTTAATATAATATAGGACAACGTATTGAAGGAGGTAGAAGAAGGGAAATTCACTCCCAATGGTCGTAATGACGTTCTTGCTAGAGCGATTGGCCGACCCGAACATCCAGGTCGATTAAGGGGCGTCCCGTTACAGGTTGGAGTAACGAAATATTATGGGACAACTGCCCCGATAAAGAAGAAAAGGAAGACTAAGTCTGAGAAGGCTGACATGGTACCATTTATTCTAATATTTTCATTTAAGTTCAATTCACATGTTATTGTTGGGATAAAAATTGCTGAAACATTACATTCTTGGCACGCAGCTTCAGTTAATGGCATCGGTACTACTAAAGTTGAATGCTGGAGGCAAGCTTTCCGAAGAAGAAGTGAAGATGATGGAGGATGTCATTTATAAAGGGGGTAATAAGGTACAACAGATTGGTCAAGAGGCCGCTACTACCTTGGTAATACATGAGAAGGAATTATCGGTCAACAAGATTCAGAAAGATCAGGTACCTAGTGCTTCTGAAGTTGTAACAACTAAAGTCGATCGGGTACCTAATACTTCCTTATTTTTCTTTTCTTTTTTTTTGGGGTAAGATCAGGGGGTGTGTTCCCTGCCAGCTCTAAAATGCTATAACTTCTGACATCGTGCCATTGGTTAATTTTATTAGGTAAATAATGGGTCTGAAAAGGAGATGCAACTTGAGAAGATGGCTGATGGAAAACACCATACATCCCCTTCAAGTCAGTTCACTGTTTTTAGTAAGGTATGCATGAAGTGTTTAATTAGTTAAATTTATATGTATTCTATTAAATTTTGGGATATAAAAATGTATGTGTATTCTTCAGGCCGTAAACAATAGGCCAGTTATTCTTGCTGACCCTAAATTCGAAAATCCATATGTGTGTGTTGGCCGGGGTCTCGTAGAAATGCACACCAAATCAGCAGCGGAAATTGTAGTGGTTGTTCCTGGCGAAAAACTTTTGCCGAATCATAGAAAAGTAGAGATAACTATAGTCTTTCGAGGCCATGAAAACTTTCAACTGCCTATCCCAGTTCGTGACGACATTACCATTCTAGGAGATGCGGTTGGAAGTTTCATCCAATGGCCTGATTCTCACATCTTCTTGGCTCGGTCGTCTCCGCCTCAGCCGAAAGCAGTTGGGGTTAGAAGAAATACCTTTATATATATGTTAAATTTTTAATTGTTGAATGTTTTTATATGTTAAATTTATATGTTATTTTTTTTTGTAGGGAACAAAAAAGCTGGCTTTGGCGGATAAGCCCTAAGTCCACAGACATGCCAACTACCTCGTCGAGACAACAACTTGATGAGGTATTTAATTAACTTCTCCATTTTTTAAAACCTCCCTTTAATTTTTTTTTTTGTTTCTGTATTTTTAAAAAGCATGGAAATTTTTTGTATGTAGGGAACAAAAAAGCCGGCTTTGGCGGATAAGCCTAAGTCCCCGGACATGCCAACTACCTCGTCCAGACAACAACTTGATGAGGTATTTAATTAACTTCTCCATTTTTTTAAAACCTCCCTTTAATTTTTTTTGTTTCTGTATTTCTAAAAAGCATGGAAACTTTTTGTATGTAGGGAAAAAAAGCCGGCTTTGGCGGATAAGCCTAAGTCCCCGGACATGCCAACTACCTCGTCCAGACAACAACATGATGAGGTATTTAATTAACTTCTCCATTTTTAAAAAAACCTCGCTCCCTTTATTTATATTTTGTCTGTATTTCTAAAAAGCATGGAAATTTTGTGTAGGGGACAAAAAAAGACTGATAAGCCTAAGTCCCCAGTCATACCTGCTACTACTACCTCATCATTGAAAGAGCAGGTTGATGAGGTATTTAGTTAAGTACCCTTTTATTTTTATTACTCCAACTAGCTAGCTAGGATATGTTACCTTTGGATTTTTTATTATTTTAATTATCTACATGTGTAGGCTGGTGGTAGTAGCACAAAATTAAAGAATCATTATTTCCCCGAACTGAAAGAAGTTAGGAGTTTAAACTCCACAAAATATTCTGGGAAGGATTACATGCAAAAAGTAAGAACGGTGACGATGAGGAAACTGCATGAAGAGGCTTGCGATCGCATAGGCAACGAGCAATTGATAATTATTCCGCTCGAGGAGGATATTCTAGGGGTTGAGCGCGAAACACTTATGTCATGGGATATGCTAGCCATTTGGGCTGGCCTAGACCAGATTGATGTCCAACACCTATTTGTTTGGATGAAGTAAGTTTCTTAATAAATAATTTCATATTCTAATAT
Organism: Silene latifolia; assembly: GCF_048544455.1. Lineage (NCBI taxonomy): Eukaryota > Viridiplantae > Streptophyta > Magnoliopsida > Caryophyllales > Caryophyllaceae > Silene > Silene latifolia. The sequence continues at coordinate 99,660,613 of NC_133537.1, read as the reverse complement.
TCTGACTGCTAGATAATGTTTTAAATACCGGAATTAATACCGTAATAATGTAGGATATTGAAATTGAGAGTGATCCCCGAGAAGAAGATTCCATCTGATCAATACGGATTCCTGTGCCCCTATATTTTATCTATATTTATTTCGAATTACTCGTTCGAAGATCGGGTAGATTATATTGCTCAGCAATTGGCGACAACCAAGAAGCTGATTTTTCCCCCTTATAATGAAAAAGGGTAATAAACAAATTAATATTACGTTTCCCCCTACAATTGCATTTTCATAACTAATATATGTACTTGTTAATAATGAGATGTCTCTTGATGTAGGACTCATTGGGTGCTAGCAGCCGTCATGCCGACGAAGAAGAAAGTATTTTGGTTGGACTCTATACATCATCCACCAAGCGAGACTTTTAAGCGCTTGATTATTAAGTAAGTTTATAATACTGATTTATTTATAATAACATTAAGTTTCAATTTTTATTTATAGCAAAAAGCTCATTTTTGCCACAAAAAATATGAGTTTCTGCCTCTTTTTTTTTATAAAAAAAAAAAGGGCTTTTGAGAAGAAAAGAGCTAACGAGGATCAACCCACGAAAGATTCTGATGATGGCCCTACTTTTATTACGATAACAGGGGTACGTGCTCAAATACAATACCTTAAGTGCAAAAATCTGTGTTTAATACTAATACAATACCTAAAGTTCAAGATTCTGATGTGAGCCTTCTCTCGTCTGTTTGTTTTTATGTAATAATAGGTCCCTCGCCAGCCGGATAGCATACAATGTGGATACTACGTTTATCGGTTCATGTTGGAGATTATTGGGCGAAGATTTATCCTTATTCCAGAAAAAGTTAGTGTTAGGTCCAATTTAGCCTGGTCTGACTTTAGTTTAGCCTGACCTTATTATTATTTGGCAGATAAAGAATATCTTGAGGCAAGCAAGCTACTAAATCCTAGAAGGAAAACCTGATGGAAGGTATAGAATAGCCTGATGGGACACTCAAGCGGGCTGGATCAAATTGACAAACAAGAAAAACGGTTATACAAACAAATGACCACGTCCTATTTTCATGGAAGACCAAGTCCAACTACAAAGAGCACATTGTTTTCACAAATCAGAACGTGCAAGAGGATAAGAACAGAAGTTTGTTGAAGAAGAACAAGTCAACTAGATTAATAGGGAATGTGCCCTATTAATCAGCTAACAACTCAACGATCAAGGGAAACGTTGTATTGAATGCAACGTTAATATTGAACGATTATAAATAGCTTGATAGAATTTTTGTAAAGGGGGACAGAGAAAAAGATATCATTCTCAATACTATTTGTCTACTGTTTTTTATTTAATCTTTATTCCGTATTATTGTTCAACTTATCCAAGAAATATAAATAACATCATTCATACTTCATTATTTCCATTGATTTACTTATACTTATCTCCTTAATATAAGAGCTAGATACCCTCACTACCTAATTATCAAAGCCGGATCCTTACAGGGGAATCCTGCTAAAACAATTGGCGCCCACCGTGGGGCATCTAGTTCATTAATCGAAAAAATCTTCCTCATCACTTTCTCATTCAATTCTTACACACAAAAATGACAGAACCTACTCCAGCACAACAATTGAGAGCCGCCTTGGCCAAGATCAAAGAATTGGAAACAATTCAAGAGCAGGCGGCTCAAGCAAAGGCTGAGATCACAAGACTTAATGAATCTGAGTCTAACCTGTGAAAGAAATTGGAAAGTCAGGCTTCAGGTTCCAAAACCTGATTCGAGCCAGGAACCCCATTCTCATCAATCATCAAACACATAGACTTCTCCAGTTTTGGAACCCCGTAGAAAGACACCTCATTCGGTACACAAATCATTCCCAACAATGAAACAAACAAAACTGAGGCAGCAATAATGATGGTTATGCTTCAGGAAATTCAAAAACTCCACAACAAGATAGAAAATATACCTGGAGTGCCAGATCCTGTGGCTGAGGTGGAAGTTGACAGCTTCGCCGACTCACCCTTTGCAGATGAGATTGCAAAAATTGATCTCCCCAAGAAATTCACAAAATCACTTATGATGGAACCTCTGATTCACAAAATCACGTTGCTATATTCAAACAGAAGATGTTAGCCGCCTCAATACCCAGTGAACTCGGGCGGGTTTGCATGTGTAAAGGTTTTGGTACAACCCTAATCAAGCAAACATTGCAGTGGTTCATCAACCTCCCAAACGGAAGTATCAAGAACTTTGCGGACCTGGTCAATGCCTTTAATCAACAATTTGCAAGCGAGAGACATGGCTAAGAGCCCCAAGAACTTGTTCGAGGTAAAACGGCTCCCTGAAGAATCTCTCAAAGAATTCCTGGCAAGATTTGTCAAAGAAAAGGTAGCCATTCCCAGGTGCGATGAAGAAACAGCGGTAGAAGCCTTCAAGCAAGGAGTCCTGCTTGACAGTGACATCTACGCAGACTTAACCAAAAAAGCTTGCCCAACCTTTGCCACTGTTCAATCCATCACCTTAGAACATGTAAGATTGGAAGAAGACCTCAACTTCAGAACAAATTCATCCGGAGGAAAGCAAGGCTACTGACACACTAACAGGAAAAGCTCCTACCAGAAAGGAGGCAACCCCGATCAAGACCCTATTCCAGGACACGAACGATCCGAAGTCAACATGGCACAGGAACATAAAGGTAACCTTTCTAGCCCACCAACTATTCCTGAATATAACTTTTCTATAAATACTGCAGGATTAATCAAACGCCTGGAAAGCTTTGGAGACACGGTCAGATGGCCCAAGAAATCTGAAAATCCCAGGAAAGATCCAACAAGATGGTGCGACTTCCATCAAGATATTGGACACACCACAGAAGAATGCATCAAACTCAGGAAACAAGTGGCGTACCTCCTAAAGAAGGGCTATCTGAAAGACTTAATCCAGCAGCCAAAGAACAAAGATCAAGGGCCAAGCAAGAGAGATCCAGGAAACAGTAGAGATCCTCCTCCTCCTCCCCCCATCTATGAAGTCAAGTTCATAAACGGAGGCTCAGAAATCTGTGGCTTAACCAGCTCGGCTGCCAAAAGAATCTCCAGGGAGTCTAAACTTCAACCCCTTTTAGGTCTAAGTTATTACCTGCTGTTACTTTTGATGACTCAGACTTGCAGGGAATATCAGATCTACACCATGACAACCTGGTAATTACCATGCAAATTGGCACGGCTAAGGTATCAAGAATCCTGATAGACGGGGGCAGTTCAATCAACTTGGTGATGCTCGACATCCTCAAAGCTATGAAAATAGATGAAGAGAAAATCATCAAAAAATCCAGTGTCCTGGTCGGATTCAGCGGAGAAACAAAGAACACCCTGGGAGAAATTAGCCTGCCAGCCTATGTGGAAGGCGTAGCTTTCTATGAAAGATTCGGGGTAATGGATTGCCTATCCTCGTATAACGTAATCCTTGGCAGACCGTGGATCCACAACGTCAAAGAAATCCCGTCAACGTATCATCAATGTGTGAAAATACCAACCGAATGGGGGATAACCACCATTAGGGGAGAACAGAGGACGGCTCAGGAATGTACACCCAGGCTTTGAAAACTTCAAAGTCAGGTAAGTCCCTCACATAGCAATTAAAGTCCCCTGTCAGGAAAGAATATATTGCGCAATCACAAATAGAAACAGGAGAGGTCATTCTGGACCCAGAATTCCCTAACAGTAAAGTACTTATAGGGTCAGACGCACCTGCCTCAGTCAGACCCAATCTGGTCAGCTTTCTCAAAACTAAAATGTCTTGTTTTGCTTGGTCACATTTTGATATGAGTGGTATAGATGCTGATATTATAACCCATAAGTTAAATATTGACAAATCCTTTAAGCACATGCAAAGAAAAAGAGGAGGAAATTTGTCTTTGCGAGAAAGGAATGAAATCATCAACCAAGAAGTCGACAAGCTATTGGACATGGGAATGATCAGGGAAGTGATGTACCCCGACTGGCTTGCAAATGTAGTAGTTGTCCAGAAGAAAAATGGCAAGTGGAGAGTCTGTGTAGACTACACCGACCTGAACAAGGCCTGCCCCAAAGATCCATTTCCTCTGCCACATATCGACGCAATGCTGGACGCCACTGCGGGCCACGAGATGTTAACATTCATGGACGCCTCCAGCGGATTCAACCAAATAAAGATGCACCCCGCAGATCAGAAAAGTACAGCCTTCATTACTGAAAGAGGAGTATACTACTACACTGTCATGCCCTTTGGATTAAAAAATGCAGGTGCAACCTATCAGAGGTTAGTCAACATGATGTTCAAAGATCAAATTGGAGACACCATGGAAGTATACATTGACGACATGGTAGTCAAGTCAAAAAAGGCAGAAGACCACGTCAGAGACCTGGAAGTAGCATTCCAAATACTGGAGAAATTCAACATGAAGCTAAACCCACGAAGTGTCACTTGGAGTCTCAAAGAGCAAATTCTTGGGCTATATGGTGACAAAAAGAGGAATAGAAGCCAGTCCTGAACAGATCAAAGCCATCCTGGAGCTAGAACCACGAAAGACAGTCAAAGACATACAAAGGCTGACAGGAAGAATAGCAACCCTGAACAGGTTCATTTCAAGGTCATCAGAGAGGTGCAAATCATTCTACAACTTGCTCAGGAAAAATAAAGACTTCCACTGGACCCCTGATCACCAAGCTGCCTTTGAAGATTTAAAAGCATATCTATCTTCTCCACCATTGTTGGCAAAACCAATCAAAGACGAACCCCTGACAGTATACCTATCAGTCACGGAAACTGCTGTCAGCGCAGTTCTAGTCAAAGAAATGGACGGACAACAATACCCTGTCTATTACGTAAGTATAAGTCTACTAGATGCAGAGATCAGGTATGGCCTACTTGAAAAATACGTTTTAGCTTTAATTATGAGTTGTACCAAGTTAATACCTTACTTTGAAAGCCACCCTATAATAGTCAGAACCAATCTTCCTATCAAGTCCGTACTTAGGAAACCAGAACTGTCCGGACGAATGTGCAAGTGGTCAGTCCAGCTAAGCACCTACAACATAACATTTGAACCAAGGACAACAATTAAGTCACAAGCACTAGCAGACTTTGTGGCTGATTTTAGTCCAGCCCTAGAACCCGACCCGATAAAAGAAGTAAACAGACCGACCGGTGACCAAACAGGACACTGAATGGACCCCCGTTCGTCGATGGTGCAGCCAACATGAGGGGCACCGGCCTAGGGGTAGTACTAAAATCGCCACAGGAGGATAAGATAGTACAAGCTATAAGTTGTGCATTCAAAGCTACCAACAATGAGGCGGAATATGAAGCCCTAATAGCTGGATTAAAGGTATGTATTGACCTTGGTGTACAAAACTTAAAGGTACGTACTGATTCCCTTCTTATTTCAAACCAAGTAAATGGAGTATATACTACAAAAGACTCAAAAATGATGCTCTATTTGGAAGTCGTCCAAAATTTAAAAACCAAATTTCGCAATTTTAATATTGATCAAATACCTAGGGACTTGATACCCAGGCCGATGCCCTAGCCGGCCTAGGATCCAACTTCAGTCCCCCTGACTTTGATAAAATCCCCATCGTACATTTATTGGAACCTGCAATAAACAAACAAGATGAAAGTTTCCCAATATATATTGCCAATTCATGGACAAAACCTTACTATGATTGGCTCCAACAGGGAATCCTCCCCCTAAATAAGCAAGATGCTAGAGCACTCAAAATCAAAGCTGCTTCATATACCATTATTAACAATGTGCTTTTTAAGAAATCGCAGGCAGGGCCATACCTCAGATGCCTGGAACCACAAGAAGCTGAACAGATACTATCAGAAATCCATGGAGGACACTGTGGAAATCATAAAGGCGGAAGAAGCCTGGCAAGCAAAGTACTCAGAACAGGCTACTTCTGGCCTACCCTGAGGGCCGATTGCTTGGAATTCAGCTCTAAATACGAAGCCTGCCAGATTCATGGACCATACATCCACCAACCATCTGAGGAACTACATTCCATATCCGCCCCCTGGCCATTTATGAAGTGGGGGATGGACATTGTAGGAAAACTACCTCAAGCACCTGGGCAAACAGTTTTCATGCTAGCAATGACTAACTACTTCTCCAAGTGGATAGAAGCTGATTCGTACAGGCAAGTCAAAGAAAAGGATGTCATAGCATTCATCAAACACAACATCATATGTAGATATGGCATTCCTTCTGAAATAGTATGCGACAACGGCACGCAATTCGTGGGAAAAAGAACAAAGACTTTACTCGTGCCCAATGGAACATCAACCTGGTGACCTCCACACCAGGATATCCAAAAGCTAACGGCCAGGCAGAATCTAGCAACAAATTAATAATCAGTTACCTGAAGAAGAAGCTAGAAAAAAAGGAAAGGTAGATGAGCTGAAGAACATCCCTTGGTCCTTTGGGCTGACCGGACCACGCCTAAAACATCCACAGGTCAAACCCCTTACTCCTTGGTCTATAGGTGTGAGGCAGTGATACCAGCAGAGGTCGACATCCCATCAGCCAGATGCATCCTGAATACAACAACAAGCAATATACCTCTAATGGAGGATAGCCTGGACTTAACAAAAGAACTGAGAGATGCAGCCAACATTAGAATGGCAGCCTATCAACAAAGAGTAGCCAAAAGCTACAACAAGACTGTCAAAGCCAGAATATTCAGGGTAGGAGACCTTGTTCTCAGAAAAGTTTTTCAAAACACAAAGGAGAAAAACGCAGGCAAAATGGCCCCAACCTGGGAAGGCCCCTACCAGATTGACTCAATAGTCGGCCAAGGTGCTTATAGGCTACAAACCCTGGACGGCGAAATGATCCCCAGGGCTTAGAATATTGCACACTTAAAACTATTTCACATATAAAATATATCCCCCAGCCCAGGTATAATCTTTACCTTACTAATTCTTGCCTGACCTGATATGAAACTAAATGTATGATACTTGCCATTATATGAATAAATGCCTTATATGATTCGTTTCATTATGTGCCTAAATACTTGTCAATATTCTCGTCTTTCTCTTTAACAAGTAGAATCTTCAATATTTGTTTTGCATATTGTATCTTACTTAAAGCAAATATTTAAGATTGAGGGCCACTCCACTAATATCCAACTTTCAGTTGCAATAATAGGCCTTAAAATATTGAGCTCAATTTAATATACAAACCTGGGAAAACTTTTCCTGGACTGTACGTCATAAATGGGTCATAAGCCCTCCAGACAGGCACGGGACATAAGCCCTCCAGACAGGCAATAACCCCACCCATGACACAAAGAACTGGCCAGATCCAACGCAAAGAAACTAGCCCGATCCAGTCGAATAACTGGCCAGATCCAGTACACATCCAACACTACAAATATGCCTTATCAAAACACAAAAAGAAACCATCAAAGATCAATTATTTAAAAACTTATTCATTCAAGGAACATCCCCCCTGGATGAGCCAAAACGAAAAACAAAAACACAAATCTAAACAGGTTTCGAATTAGAAACCGACTCACAACCTTCCACCATTTCCTGATCAGCAGATTTCTCCTTGGATGGAGGAGAATCCACTTCTTCTTCATGACCCATATTGGTCAAATCAGGATACTGGGTGTCTAGAGCTGTCTCATCCCGATCCAGATCCCATTTTGCCCGGTCAGATTCCGGATCCCTCATAGCATCAACCCGGCCTTTCCCAAAGAAGTACTGAGCAGCATCAGCAAGCCGCGCTTCCACCAGCTCCTTCTCAGCCCCAAGGTCTTCATTCTTCCTCAGTTGATCCCGCATTGCCTGCTTCTCGGCAGCCAACTCTTTCTTGACAGTTTCCAGCTCTTCCCTTACAGCCTCGAGTTCTTGCCTGGCAATTTCTCAGCATTTTTTGTAGCCACCTCACAAACCAAAGCAGCCCTAGATGCCTCCCTGGCCGACCCCAGCTGAGATTGAAGTACTACCTCATTACCCCTGGACGTGTATAAATCGTGGTTAACTTTATCCAATTTCTCTTCCAAACCAGTAATTCTAGCCCGGGCATCCTTGAGCTGACAAGCAGTAGCCAACCCAGCATCCAAACCCAATAGAAAAATGAAAGAAGATCAATTAACCAAACCTAAAAAAAAAAGGAAACACAAGGATACATAATAATAAAGCCCTTTGCAACTAACCTCCTTAGCCTGAGAAGCAAGAGCGGCAGCCTTTGTCACAAGAGAAGACAAGATAGACACTACTTTAGTAGAAGATTCAAGGGCATTGTCAGATAAGAGCTGACCGCTGATATTGGCAGATAAATCATTTATCTGTGCCCGGGCAGCATCCATATCATCCAACCGAGTAGCCACTTCCCTGACACTCCTGATTGGTTGAGCCTGAATAGGATCTTTCTCTCGCTCTCTTCTTCCTCAGAAATGACAGCTTCTCTCCTCCTTTTAGAAGGCTGAACAACCTCTGGGGACACTAGCGTGGGCGGTTCCTGGGGAGGCTGAACATCGGAAACCAAAATGTCAAGCGTTTTGTCGCTCCCACTAGCCTCTTGGCTCTTGGACTGTTCAGCAATCCAAGCAACCCCAGCTTTCAAGTCGGCTGCACTAAAACTGGCCAACCTAGCAGAAGATATGTATACTGAATGCATAAAAAATACATATAAATATCAGGAAGGAAGTAACAAAAAGACAACAATCAACACAAAGACATAAAGAAGACATACAGGAAAGAGCAGTGGAGCTAAGCTTGCCTTTAGGTACTTTGACCACACTCAGCTTAGGCTTCATATATCGGGGCAACAAATCCATGCACAGACTAGCAGGCTAAGTCCTCTCTTCCTTAGGAATAGAAAGAAAGGCCTCTATCCTTGAAACTGATTCCTCGTTAAGAGGATCAAAGTTCCAGTCAGGAGCTGCAAATATCCCCGAAAATGCACAGGTAAGACTTAAAAATTCCAATTTCGTACAATGTAAAATGCAAATTAAGAGTACAGGAAACCTACCACTCTCCAAAGGAGGATATCTCAGATAATCCAGGCCTGACCCCAGAGTATCAGTCCGGATAAACAGATAAGTCTTTGCCCAGCCTTTATCATCTCCAGAGTCCAGGTTAGTAATTAATGGAGACATTTTTTTAATAATTCTCAAATTTAAACGATCGGTAGAAGGATTTTTCAAATGATATACTACCTTGATGTCATTAACAGTAATCACAAGTTTATGTTTAGCACATAAATTTTCAATAGAGTGGACAAGTTTCTAAACCATTGGCATGATTTGGAAAGGTGATACTTCCATGGCACGAATTGTATCAATCATTAAAGGAGTAAAAGGTAACTTACAACCTGCCTTGAACGCCCATTCATAAATACAAAACTAACCAGGTGACACCCAGTTAGCTCTGTGATGTGAACATTTTTTGCGCACATTTAGTCCCCTAATTGAGCCTATTTTGCATACTATTATATCATTACATTGCCATTTTATCCGTCAAAACCTTCCTATTTGCTTTCCTAGTGCATTTCGTATGTTTTGTAGGAAAGAAGATAATTAGGCGGAAATTCCCGTCTTTCGTGCATATTTGGAAGCTTATTGACGATATTTGATGGACTAGTATGAAGAGGAAGCGAGAACTAAAGACCTATCCTACAAGAATAAGAAGAAAGTGAAGAAAAAGGATTCTGAAACAGAATCCGAGTGGCCAAACAGGCAAGACGCCCGTCCCAGATAAGAATCCGAGCGTCCAAGCCACGAAGACGCTCGGATTCCTCCGCCACAATCCGAGCGGATTTGCAGAAAGACGCCCGTCTACCCCTGTGAGAATCCGAGCGTCTTCCCCTCCTGGACGGACGGACCGCAACGTCTTCAGCCGAGATGCTCATCTCTCCATAAAGACTAGCATTTCCCTGCTTAAAACTCAAAAATGTAAATACTAATTTAGCCTTAGTTAACCTAATGAAGCTCTACTATATATACCCCATTTGTAAATAATCACAAAAAAAATGGAGTTTTAGATTAGGTTAAGCCTCCACATTAGAAATTCCTCTTAGATTCAATTAGGAGTAGATTAGAATCGATTACTCTTTAATCTTTCCACAAATTACACATTAATCTTTCCTTAATTATTGTTCAAGTTTATTATTCAAGTTTATTATTGGGTAATTATAAGATCATTTGGGTTTATTGGGAGATTGACAACCTTCCATCAATCATCAAGTACTTCTATTATTCTTTGCATTATTATTTTGGAATCTCCATAGGTATAACTCTCTTAATCCTTGTTTTAATTATTGTTAATCTTTCTTACTTGTTCATCATGTTTTACCTTGTTAATATGATTGACAACCTTGTTAGCATGTTAAACTTGATAATGAATGAGTAGTCTCTTAGCTAGGATTAGTGGGTAATTAGGGAAACCAACATGGGGAATGATCCATGCTTAATCTAATATGTTTTCATAATTAATTTGCTTGCTTGTTCTGATGTCAACTTTATGCACATGTTATGTTTGATGAAACGCTAAGCCTATGAATCCTTGCATTTACAACCATCTCTTATATACTCAACTTGACTTGTAAGATATAAACCAACTCGAGTCTTGTTAGACCATGCATAGAAGTTGAATAGGAGGAAAGTAAGTCGACTTGTAGGTGTTGTACAATCTAATTGATTCGGCTCCGGGACTCAACTCTTCCTATGAACCGTAAGACATAAACCAACTCGGTTCCTCCATAACATTAATTGCTTGCAACTTTGTAAACATGTTTGTATGATAAACTCCCATGAATCCCTTATGGACCCATGATATCCTAGTACTTTTAATCATTTGTTTACATCCTTCCTTTTATTGCTTGTTTTACTTTATTGCTTGCATTAGCCTAGACACAACTACAAACCCAAATCAATCGTGACACTAGCATAAATTGAGATAGGTAGACTTAGAACCCAAAGCACACCGTCCCATGGATCGACCTCTGTTGGGGCTGGTGTCCTTTACAGTTAGTGCAAGGACTTATAAATCTCTAAAAGGATCAAAGGGTATACTTTTGTATTATAATCAGTTGATCCACGTTTATCAATAACGGTTGGCTTGCTAGATAAGTTTGACGTTATTGTCAAACAGATGGCGGTGATCAACTGGTCCCTAAAAGTCACACCTATAGGATACGTTTGAGAGATGTGACGGTATGAAAATACAGTCATGTTGATGCCAGAAAATTGACTAAGCAGTTAGTCCGAGTTATTTGACTAATAATTAGTCAAACGCGATGTTGAGATAATTATTTAATACGGATGAAATAAAAATGGCTAAGACGAATTAAGCGGTTAATTCGTAAATTAAATATAAAGCGATTTATATTTGATTAATGTATATTGAATTAATTATACAATATCGTTTTTGTCGGACATGCATTAATACCTCAACTAATCCGTGTTATTAGTTGATGCTTTAATAACCGATAACCGATGACGATTTATAATAAAACCGTGTCATATACATTTAGCGAATTTCGGGTCGTACCACGAGTTAAAAATAAGAGAAAGTGGAAAGCCCACTCTCCCCATTTGGAAGCTCACGGCTGAACCCAAGCACAAAAGGAGAGCTTTCTCTCCTTTTGCCCTGATCATTCATTTGTGAAAAATAATTAGGGTTTTGAGAGACATTTTTCCTCTCAAAATTCAGATCTCACATCTAAAGAAAACTCACATCAAGTTCTCTCAATATTGCAAGGCAATTAGAGAACACATTTCTAGCACAAGGGCATATTCTCAGACGATCTTGGGTGCAACAATTAGGAGGAGGTCTACTTTGATCTCTCATTGCCGAATTGCACTAGGACCGAAGGTTAATTCTTGTGCTTTATCGTTTTTCATTGTTTTTCGTTTATGACAATAAATTGCATATTAAATTTACGTTATAGTCCTATAATTTAAGGGTATTATACGGATATTACCCTACAAGTGGTATCAGAGCGAGGCCACGTAAATTTTTCTATGTGATTTTCATCAAACGAATTGTGAATCGATGAATTTTTGCTGAAAAATTCGTGCGGCAGCCATTTTTCTCCTCTCGGCAGAATTTTTTTTTGTTGCGTTTTTTTTTTCTGTCTTGGGAACCGTGTCAAGTTTACACGGTGGTGGTTGTTGTTTGTTTTGTTTTCGATTTGATCTTTGCATATTGTTTTGTAATCGATATTCATTGCAATATGTTAAAGATCTATCAAATTGTTTGCATAAAATTTCGTGCGGCACAAAAAAAAATTTTTTCTCGGCCAATTTTTCTGGAAAACCGTGCGGCCAATGGTGTTTTTCTCGGCCTGTTTTCTGTTTTTTTTTGCCTAGAAATGCGTGCCACACATTTCTTGCTAGATCAGACGATCTTTTGTTATCCTTTTGTTCTTTGCATATTGTAATTTTAATCGATAATTGTTGCAATATGTTAAAGATGTATCAATTGTAGTTTCAATTCTATACGGATTAGATTAAAATTGCAATTGGGTTTTAACAAATCGTTTTGTTTTGATCATTGTTGCTCACGTTTTGAGCCGAAATTTTTTTTGGGTTTTTTTGTTGCTCTCGGCATTTCAGCAACACTATAAAAAAAAAAAAAAAAAAAAATTGGGTACTGTTCACGTAACGCTGTGAAGAAAAAAAAAAAAAAATTTTGTTTTTTTTCGGCCATGTTTTTGCATAATACGGATTTTATGCATTCGCTTGATAGTGAAACGGTTCACTAACGTACCATTTAGTTATTTTAAAACGATTTAAAGTAACGGATTATCACGGATTAAAATTAAGATGATTAAAGCGGTTTTGTCACATAATTTTAATCATTAAAGGTGGTTTGGATAAATTTAACATAATTATGGAATTATGTCACGAATAAATTTAATTTAGTTGATGCATTTTATTTATCGTTATTTTGATTGTTTTGAATGCCTTTAATTACGTATTTATTTAATTTTACAAACGGTTGTAACTTAGTGTGGCCTTAGTAGAACGTGTTACCGTAATGATGGAACACGGTCTTGGTTGTATTTTGAGACTCGTATCTCCCTTTTTATTTTTTTTGAATTACAGTTTTTATTTAGAATGTAAATAGGTTTATATTTTGTAAATTTTAATTGTAATTTTGAGAAGACTAAAGATGGAGATCGGATGCTCACTCCCGCTGCATGGACAAAGATGGAACATCAAGACAAGCTTCTCGGGTCCAACGGTGGATTCCAAAGTTGTTTATATGTTCTTTTTACTAGGATAGGCCACACTAGGAATTTTTATTTACGTATTGCATTCATTTATTTATTTTATCGTAACGATAGATTGCATCATATTCCGCCTAAAACAAAACCACCTAATAATTGCATGAAAACTGACTCATATAGAGGTCACGCGTTAGTTTTCTATGACATTCTTATGTCACACGATCTTTTAAGCCATCACCTAAGTTGATTCATTCACGTAATGCTAGATATTCGTTCACTTAAAATGAATTAAAACTAAGTTGATGGGATCTTCCTCGTATAAACGAAAATTGAGAACAGTCTTTATAGGTCAAACTCCAATGAATCCCTTCTTCGTCGGTAGGCATAATATGACCCCTTCTACGTCGGGTAAGTTGGAACCGATTGACCTATTTTATCTCAACACTATGGTCACTCGTACGGTCCTGTGATTATGGTGGACTATAGATAGGATTTACGGAAATCTATCGACCAAGAGTTTTTACGGAAAAACTAGCTAAACAGTTGGCTTATCAATTTACAGAAATTGAGTCTTGGGATCACTTGTATTATTCTTGAGGGAGATCAATTACGCAAGTGCATTGAGTCTACACGATTAAAATGAATTTTTAATAGACTTAAATCACCTCGATGAGTTGCTTATTTCGTTTTTGTTTTTCTTTCTTTTTCAGTGTAGAACACGCATTTTAAACTCGCTAATAACATAATGGTGGCATCCTCGATGACCCAATGCCAAGTGCCACATTGGACCGTGAGTCCTGGCTTCGGATCTTTATGAATCGGATGAATCAGTCCACTAGATCAAGAATGATGGATCAAACTTCGCGGAATGGGAGGCGGCATTACGGAATGCCGCCACCGCCGACGGGAAGCTCAAGTATTTGACTGAGCCCCTCCCGCCAGCCCCAGGCCCCACGGCTCGAGTTAACGAGGTCTCCACGTATAGCGACTTCGTCATGGAAGCGGGTGCGATTAAAAACGTACTCATTTTTGCAATGGAATCCAATTTGCAGAAACGCTTCATAGCCCAAGGTGCAAACAAGATTTTCACCACGCTCACTAAGGAATTCTCGAAAGCACCGAGAATCGTGACCTATGAGCATACCACTCGCTTCTTTGATGCGAGACTCCAGAAGGGCCAACCGGTTAGCCCACACATTCTCAGCATGATTGAGAATGTCGAGAGACTGGAGGCGCTTGATTGTAAAATCAGCGAGAACATTGTGATTGATCGCATGCTTCATTCACTCCACGATGGTTTTGCGATCTTTAGAGCGAATTACTATATGAATGATTTGAAGAAAAGTCCCCATGAACTGCACTCCCTTCTCGTACAGACCGAGAAGGACATGAAGTTCAGTGGGAGCTTGAAATAAGATGTTCTCGTCGTGACAAACAAGGGCAAGGGTAAGGGCAAAGCTCGTGCAAACCTAACGTAGGTAAACCGAAGTTCAAGAAGTCGGGTTCAGGTAAGAGTGGGCCTGGTGAGTCGAGCACCTCATCAGGCGCGACAAAGAGCAAGAATGAAAACATGGAATGCCATCATTGCCACAAGACTGGGCATTGGAGGCGTACATGTCCTGTTTATCATGAGGACTTAAAGGCAGGTCGTGTTAAACTTGTTGGTATGTCTTCATCCTCTTCTACTTTTATTCATATGATTGAGATTAACCACGCAAGTTACGGAACTTGGGTACTTGATACTGGTTGTGGTTCTCATCTGTGTAATCATGTGCAGGGGCTCCGAAACATCGAACCCCTCGTAAAGGGTGAGGTGGACTGCGTGTCGGGAATGGAGCACGAGTGGCTGCCGTCTCGAGGGGAACATATGTGATCCACTTCCTAAACGATTTGAGTTATTTTTATATAATTGCTATTATGTACCCAGTCTTTCGAAAAACATTATTTCAGTTTCCGCACTTGACAAACTTGGATTTTCATTTGTAATAGAGAATAATACTTGCATTTTCTCATTACACGATATGATTTATGGCAAGGCAGTCTCCATGAACGGAATTTATGTTTTAGATCAGACCACCGAAATATTACACGTAATGAATAAAAAGATAAAGGTAGGTGACAAAGATCAAACGTATCTATGGCACCGCCGTATGGGACACATTAATGAGAAACGCGTTAAACAAATTTTCATCAAAAATGGAGCTATCTCGGCTTTTGATTTTCAATCATTTGGCACGTGTGAATCATGTCTCATCGGTAAGATGACTCGAATTTCCTTCAAAGGTGTTGGAATGCGCGCTGCTGACCTATTAGGACTCATACATACGGATGTATGTGGGCCTATGTCAATCACCGCACGAGAAGGCTATAGGTATTTCATCACTTTCACGGATGATTTAAGTAGATATGGCTATGTCTACTTAATGAAGCACAAAAGTGAATCCTTTGAGAAATTCAAGGAATACCGAATCGGGTACGTAACCTCATCGGCGTAAAGATTAAAACACTGCGCTCGGACCGTGGTGGCGAGTATCTTTCTCACGAGTTTGATCAACACCTTAAGGACCGTGGGATTGCCCTACGCTTAACTCCACCGGAACACCTCGGTTGAATGGTGTGTCCGAACGGAGAAATCGAACACTACTTGATATGGTTCGATCCATGATGAGTCACACCGTGTTGCCCGACTCATTGTGGGGTTATGCTCTTCTCACCGCTCTAATACTCAACCAAAGTCCGTCTAAAGCTCATGACAAGACTCCATATGAACTATGGAAGGGAACGGTCCCTAACTTGTCCTTTATACGGGTTTGGGGCTGCGAGGCTTATGTCAAGTGGAGACACGAGGATAAGCTCGGCCCGCGATCGGTCAAGACATACTTTATAGGTTATCCTAAAGGAACACTTGGTCATTACTTCTATTCACCAACCGAACAACGTGTTTTTGTTGCGGCTAGTGCGACATTCTTGGAGAAGGAATTTCTCGAGAATGCAAAGAGTGATAGAACCTTCGACCTGTTGGAGATTCCAGAACCAAATACCGAGCAACCATTGGAGGAACCAGTTCCCTCAATCCCGGCTGTGGTTAATATTCCTGAGGAACCTAGGAGGTCGGGAAGAGTCTCTATTCCTCCGCATGATACATTGGTATGGTCGAGGAACATGACATAGATGACGTTCTACTCTTAACGAGTAGTGAACCCGCAACCTATAAAGGTGCCATGACTAGTTCCGACTCAAAGCTATGGCTTGAGGCCATGCAATCCGAGATGGACTCTATGTATGAGAACAACGTATGGGATCTTGTTGACTTACCTGCTAAGGTTCGTCCCCTTCAATGCAAATGGCTTTACAAGATAAAGCATTCCGTGGAAGGTCAACAAGATATCTATAAAGCACGACTAGTTGCTAAAGGTTTCACCCAAGTGCCAGGTCTGCACTACGATGAAATTTTTGCACCCGTAGTCATGCTGCGTTCCATTCGGATTATCTTAGCGATTGCCGCTTTTCATGACTATGAAATTTGGCAAATGGATGTGAAAACCGCCTTCTTAAACGGCTTTTTGGAGGAAGAGTTGTACATGGTACAACCCGAAGGGTTCATCAATCCAGAACATCCTAAGAAAGTATGCAAGCTTAAGCGTTCCATTTATGGACTTAAGCAAGCATCTCGGAGTTGGAATCATCGCTTCGACCAAGTGATTAAAGAAAATGGATTTACTCG